>NC_083472.1:21303968-21528968 GCF_030014155.1 Tachysurus vachellii
TCTTGCGTCATTATCTTAGTTGGACTTAGTGGGGAACAGGATAGTCTGAGATAATATAAGATGAGACTGATTAATTAAAGTAAATTGGTAGAACAAGGACTTTTGGTAGCGTGCAGAATATGAATAGTCTAAAATTCTGTTACGTCATTACATAGAAAGAAAGGAAAAAGAAGGAAATAAAGAAAGGATTAAAAGAAAAAGGGTCTAAAGCAAGAAAAAATAGCAGGTCTTTGAGGACTAATGGGAAACTGCACCAATCCAGTGAAACACAAAATACAAAAGGTAAGGTACATGTTTTAAAGTTTTAATGCTATTGTGTGTTATAAGATGTGTCAATAACAATGTAAATCAAGAACATAACACTGTAACGAGTGTCACCTTGCGATTATATTATATGTTATAATGCCATGTTGAAAAGAAAAAGATAACCGTCCTGTCCATTTGTAATTATTGTGATTTTAACACACTTCCTACTGTATGTTCAAAGACAAATCAGGAACAGGTCCTAATTATTTTGTATGTCTTAACTGATACTGTATCTGGCTCCACCATAAGAGTGTGCCTGAGAGTAATGGATTGATCAATGGGTCGGGGTCAACTGGACCCCGCCCACCTGACGTATCCGATGGAGAGAAGGAGGTAATCTCTGAGTTTAAACAGCCTCTGAATGCGCTGGTCCAAAACTGCACAATGCTGCACAACATCATCGGACCCGCATGCATCTTCCTCAGGCAGGGCTTCTCTAAGGCTCAGCTCGTATGTATTGCAGAAATCTGATCTTATCATCAGTATATTAACCAAAACCCACTTCTACCATTTGCATCATCATGTGGACACACCATCATGGAAATTCCTTTCATGCCCTCAATTATCACTTTCATTCAATACATGCTTAATGCTGTTGCCTGACACTTTGGCTAATGAGCTTGTTTATTTTGATAAGAATGATCTAGCCTAATGCTGCCCTAAAGTTCAAAGGTGTGAATCTACTGTATAGTGTTACAGGTCAATAATATTCATCACTATCATCTCTGAAAGCCATTTTTTCTTGAAAGATTTTTGAAAGCCTTTTTTTCTGGCAGCCTCTATAGGAATAACACTAAAGAAAAATAAGTGTCTCTGTTCACCACGGATATGCATCCAATCAGAACAAAGCAATTGATATATATATCAATAATGTTGGGGTCATGGCATTGGAAAGGAAAAAAAACTTGAAATAAACCACTAATTTCTGCCAAAATTATTGACTACATCTAGCGACTATATCTTCTGTCTTATCATCTTTTTTTCATCTGATGAACACTTTAACCAAACATGTCACTGCTGATTAATGTTGATTTGACATGGAATGACTCCCTTGTTAGTTCTTATTAGTCTGTAATATCAGTGATATTCTCAAAGTACTCTTTATTACATTATAAAATACAGGATTTACAGCATAGCGTGATCCTGCAATGGAAAGCATTATATTATACCATGGCAACTATAGTTTATACAATATTTGATGACATTTGAAATGAAACTTGAAATGTAAAATCACAGCCAACGGAGTAACAAAAGGGTTTATATAAAATGGCAGATTGACCAAAACAAATGAGACTGGAGAGGATTAGCTACAGAAGGTGGGTTGGGGTCCATCCAGAATAATCCACTGAGAGTAGTATTAGTATTACCAGTAACACTGTAAATGGAATAAAGCATAATTTCTGGGATTTGCATTACGAGCACTAAAGTGAACAACCTCATCCATTATCATGACAGTGTAGACAATGTGTGTGTGTGTGTGTGTGTGTGTGTGTGTGTGTGTGTGTGTGTGTGTGTTGTGGGGTCTTCCTCAAGCTAAACCTGTCAAATCTCTTTATCTGACGCTGTTGCCATGCAACACTTAATCTAGTCCTTGTGGTGAATCACATCCTAATGGTGTGTACTAATGTTGTGTGTGTGTGTGTGTGTGTGTGTGTGTGTATGTGTGTGTTTGTGTGTGTCTGTGTGTAAAGTAAGGATTCTCACTTTTTTCACATGCTCATTTTTACTCCTCATCCATTTTTGCTCACTCACCTCTTGTATACTTTGGACATTTACTACTAGTGGGATTCTTAACATGATGAGAATCATCTGAGAAGGAGAGAGAATGAAAATCTTAGTAAATGTGTCTAATTTTTTTTATCTCACGCTGCTGACATGCAACAGGACAGGGATCTCCGTCCGGAGGAGATAGAAGGTATGCTTACAGAAACCATTTGCAAGTCTTCATGTTGGTAGAGAGCAAAGCTCATCAAATGAAGTGTGTGTGTACGTGTGTGTGTATGTGTGTGTGTAGAGCTGCGGGAGGCTTTTAAAGAGTTTGATAGGAACAAAGGATACATCAGCTGTAGGGACCTGGGTGAGTGCATGAGGACTATGGGATACATGCCGACAGAGATGGAGCTCATCGAGCTGAGTCAGAATATCAGTGAGTGACGTCTCTAAACATTATTTTTTATATAATAATGTTATTTGACATACTATTATGTAATACATGATGAGGCTATATTACATTCATATACTATATATACCACAGTGTACTTATAATACGTATAATTGTTATCTCATTCATATACATATATATTTATTAGATAATACATGTACAGTATAATGATGTTAGTTACTATACCATTTGTGGATTTGGAGGTTGTGGTGCCCCATTTGACCGGAAAAACACAACAAAAATGGATATAAGGGGTGTAGGTGCCCTCCAGGGTGCCCTTTTGGAATATGGAATATGAAAAATGTCTCTCCTGGGTGCCACTATGTGATTTAAAATGTGACGAAGTGCCCTCCAGGGTAATGATTACACCACATTTAATTTAATGATTTAATGATTACACCACATTTAATGTGGTGTAATCATTACCCTGGGGAATAAGTGGTGTGGTGCCCTATAGGCTCCCAAACAAGAACATGACATGAAGTGAACTATAGGTTCAGAAAGAGAATATGTAATCTAGGATCCATTTACAGTAGATTAGTATCTATATATATTTTTAAATGCATTATGTACTGTATAACAATATTATGTAATATGCATATCCTTATACTGTATACTATTTACTATATGAGGTATTCATTGTTCAGTTATTAATTATATTAGTCTGTGTGTGTGTGTGTGTGTGTGTGTGTGTGTGTGTGTGTGTGTGTGTGTGTGTGTGTGTTCTGCAGCTGGGGGGAAGATCGATTTTGAGGAATTTGTGGAACTGATGGGCCCTAAAATGCTTGCAGAAACAGCAGACATGATTGGAATCAAAGAATTAAAAAATGCCTTCAGAGAGGTTCATGTACACACATCATACTCTTAACACACTGTGCATGAACAGAAGTTTCTGATACCTTTCCATGCTCATGAGCTGAACAGACCTAGATAAGTTTAGTGTAATAGTGCAGCAGACTCCAAATGATGAATGATAATGAATTACCTTAAGAAATATGCTAGTATATTTCAAACTAATCTTAATTCTCTGTGTCTTCTCTGTTGCTCTGAGATGAGATTACATACAGTATCAATACTTACTGGTGATATTTTGCTACACAGTTTGACTCGAACGGAGATGGGCAGATCAGCATTAGTGAACTAAGAGAGGCAATGAAGAAACTGATGGGTGAGCAGCTGAACCCTAGAGACATTGATGACATCATCCGTGATGTGGACCTCAATGGAGACGGACAAGTGGACTTTGAAGGTCAGTAAAAAAAAAACTAAGAAAATAAAAAGGACAGAATATCATCTTTAAAGTGAGACATACTGTACTGTATAATAAGAAGGAAAGAGTTGCATTGCTACAACAGTTCAAACTGCAGAAGAAATCTGCACGAAAATCACAAAAAAAGCATACGTAAGTGAAATGTAGTAGGTACATTAAACATAGAAGTTATTGAATAAATGCAGAACAAAACTAATGCACGGCTTATAAATGCATTACTGGAGACTCACTGTTTAATTTCCTGTAATATTTTGTATAGTTTATTTTCTACATTAACACATAGTTTACTTTTAATGTGCATTATTTCCTATTTTTCATGCTTTTCATTTTAGTAATTGTCCACAGACTTTAGCATCCACAATTTTCCTATTTTTCTGCTTTGTGTGTTTTACTATGTGTTATTTTCTAAAATCAATAATTTAACATGCATAATTTCCCTTGCTTCAGTGTGTATGATTTCCTGTTTCTGTAATACACTGAGGCTTGGTGGTTTGGTAAAAGAGTGTGCATGATGTCCTATTTACCACAAATTTAATGTGCATCTCCATAATTTAATCTAATTTAATCTAATCTCCATAAACAATTTTCTGTTGTCTTTTCTAAAACTTAATATGAGTTATTTTCTATTTCCCAGGCTTTAATTTTCATCATTTCCTATTTGCTTTATCACTGGATCAAGCATCCATGCAAAAGAAAAAGCATTATGCTTTTAAAATCACCTTAAATGTCAAGTAATGTCTCTGGCACTAGCTGTTTAACTCAGATTTACCTGTTTTTTCCCTTTAGAGTTTGTGAGGATGATGTCACGCTGATGGTTCATCGGAGGATCTACCATAAATAATTTGTTATATAGAGCTGGAGTAACATAGCTACGACATTTTTTTTATTCAATTAAATACTAATCAGATTTATTTTTTCAGTTTATCTGTATGATAAAGGAAATATTTAATAAAAGCATTTTACTGTGGTTTACTAATCAATGTAGTTATTTGGATGGATTACGTCAATATAATACGTGATATATGTGATATAGGTATAAGAAATTCACAAAATGTAAAAATCAGTATCAACCATTTAATATTTATTGAAAAGGTGACCAGGATTCTGTACATTTGATAATGGGAGATGCCTAAAGATCTCGTCTTCTCTCCCTTTTGCTTTCCTGAAAGGGTGGGGAAGGGAAGAGGTAATTAAAGAGGTAAAATTAAAATGTGGAAGGAAAAACAAAAGTCATGGCGCATGAGCGAAAGAGAGGAGTGGAACTGAGTGGAGGTGGAAAGGTGTACATGTTACTCAGGAAGCTCAGGAGCTTCAACTGCTCCACTAGGATGCAAAAAGAGAGTCTCTAGGTCCTAAACACCGCCTAGGTACACCAAGAATATTTTCAAGGGTGGGGTCACAGTGTCCTCAGACATCTCTCCTCCTCTCCTTCCTCCGGCGGCCCTCTGCTTCTCCTCCGCTTCGTCTCTTCCGCTGTTGGCCTGGCCCTCACTTGGTGGCCATGGTGTAGCATCCATGTGGGTGCCACTGCATGTCACGGATGCGCCTAATGGACTGCATCTGAGGACAGCGAGCTCCATACTCGTTAAAGTGTCTATAGTCTCCCTTCTCCAGCAGGTACTGGCTGCCACGGTAGCCAGGGTATTGGTAGCCAACCCAGCTGAAAGACAATGCGTTTACTAAAGTTAACATACATAAAGGTAAAGACATGTTATGTAATTATCTTCCACACAGGGATTCAATCTTTATACATTAATGTTATAGTTAATATGGCTTAAAACCTATTTATCAAATACTTTTATCATGTGTCATTTCTATACCAAATATGCACATTAAAGTTGCAGTTAGTGATTTTGGCACATTTTTTTAAACTCGAAAGCCAAACAAACACCATATTATGTTAGTGTTACCTTAAGGATTTATTCCAAATTCATGTCAGAAAAGTACACCGACAAAGATAGAACACCTGAATACTAAAGCAACATTGTGAAAGCAAATGATTGACAGGCAACTAGAGACACCCCTTTTTTGTCCTGATTGGTTGGATGTTGGTGTTCTACATTATTTGTTATTTTGCACACTTTACAAAGTGCCACAGAGTTTCTCCTCTAAGCAGATAGTGTATTTTGTATGCTAGTATTTTTAATATGATAGTGATAGTGTAACTTAATCCAGATATAACAATAATCACTGACCCTATTTTAATGTTTGTGTATGGATAGCAGAACACTTACGTTCCACAGCCGACGAAGATGCTTCCTACTCTGTCGGTGAAGCCGTAGGAGTAGAGACTGGGCACATCATCGTCCATGATCTCCATCTTACGGCCCTTGTAGTCACCCACCTCATACAGACAGATCTTGTGCTTCTCAGGGTCCTGAGATTGAACAAACTGATTAATAAGTAAAACTATACAGGGTAGAAATGTGGTTGTGTGTGTGTGTATATGTATGTGTGTGTGTCCACACCATTCTGACAGGTCTAAAAGACAGCAGGTAGTCATTTTTCTGGCAGTTGCTCCAGGAGTCCCAGCGAGGGTAGTCGCCCTTCTCCAGAATGTACATCTCTCCGCAGAAGCTCATCTGCTCCCAACCTACAAAACTGTAAACACAACTTATGTGAGGAAAACGCACACAAATTCTGTGTATAGCTCACAGGCAGACTGTTTGTTGGAAACAAACTTACGGGCCACACTCCACTCGCAGCGAGCGGACCCTGTCCATGCCCATCGCACACACATTCATGCACTCAGCGTTGATCTCAATCATGCGGCCCTGGAAGTTCTCCTGGTCAAATACGTACATCTAATACATATTGAGAGAGTGTATTAGGTTAGGGTAGGTTATACCGAATGCACTTTTTGAAAAACTATGTGCATGTGTGTGTGTGTGATTTTTTTTACCTTATAGGCCATCATGCCCATTTCAGACTTCTTGGTCTGACTGGCCTTGCCGTCAGTCTGAGAGGTGGTATTTTTATCGGTGTTGGAAGACATGATGCCTAGAGAGAGAGAGAAAGAGAGAGAGAGAGAAAGGCATTGCTATCTGCTATCTGATATTTAGCAGTATATACATCATGCAGCAAATTCATCAAGAACAGATAAAAGGATGCCAAAGCTGTCATTATACCAATCTATTTAAATAAAGAGTAATGAAGCCTGGACTAAAATCAAATAATCACAGAAAAAAACAAACTGAAAGTCCTAAAATAAAACAGTTACTTCATTAGTCCTCAATTTCTATTCAGTTGCTAGACTATGTTTCACTGAATATTGAATTGGAATATTTGTGTTTGCATCTGTGCTCTTTCTCACCTGTGTGTTCAGGATGTGTGTGGCGGTGCCTGAGCTCACTCTGAGAGTGTGTTTATGTCACACCAGGGCTACAGCTCTTATACCCTGGCGTGGAGTACGTCAGGATTATCAGTAAACAATGAAAGTCGCTGAGTCCACTGAAAAGAAACATAGACACAGAAAAGAAACCCCTCATCATCATCATCATCACGAGAGAGAGAGAGAGAGAGAGAGAGAGAGAGAGAGAGAGAGAGATGTACAGAAAGTAAAAGACAACCTCTAAAAATTCTACAACCATCACTGATGTATGATCTATGTATAATGTACTCTGTATTAACATAGCCAGATTAGATTATCTCCATATTTGTAATTAGTGAAATATTTCTTTTATTTGGAGTTAGTCTGGCCACTTTAGATTAAATAGACCCTCATTATGATCGGTTCAAGAAGTTTTCATACGATCAGGAATTAACTACTAGCCTGTTTTATGACATGCACACAGACACTTGATTTTTATTGTAACAGAGTTTACAAATTGACTAGATTGGTAGACAGACAAAATGAATAAAGAGTCATGATGTTTGATATTTTTAACAAACACCTATAAGTTCACAAAGAAAATGTAAACAGGAAAATTAGGTTTTGTTTTCTAAACTATAAATGGATCTGAAAAAGTACAAGTATTTATTTGGTATATAGATACAGTGCAAACTCCCTAAAATCATATTAAGAAGTACTTTCCACCTCTGGTACACTGATCTAGTAAGATCTATTAATCTGTTAGATATGATAAGCATGCTGATTATGTAAGTATGGATACATAAAATATACAGAAAATTCATCATAGAATTACACTCTCAGAAAAATAACATTAAACTGTGTCTTTACTAATAGCATAGTACCCTCATGGGTGTACTTTTTTGTATGTTTAGTGTATACCTTTCACATGGACGCATGATTTATTACAGTACATACAGTATATACAGTAAATCAGCTACGGTTTTAGAGTAAAGCTTTAAAAATACACTATTTGAAAATGTCTAGAAAAAATATAAATACTCAAGGTATACTGTAAAAGGAATGCCCTTGAGAATACCAGCACTGAGGCAAGAGACAGAGTGAGCCATGAGCAATGAAAAGGGGTTTATAAAGTTTTTTTCAATATGTTTATTAAATAAATAAGGCTGCTTAGCCTCTTACAATGGTTCTAATTTAGACAGAGATTCTGAAAAAAACTCTGTGAACCAAAAGAACCTCTATGAGTTCATCAAGAAGGATGACCGGACCACCCATCAGCCTAATGGTTCTAGATGTAACTTTTTCTAGGAGTGTACTGTATCTTCAAACTTTCTGTTTTTTTTTTTTTTTTTACTTTGAGTTTTTGTATTGATTAATGCCTGCATTCTAGCATAATTACTTCAGCTAAAGCTTGAACACAGTTAGGGTTACTTTTCACCGATGCACAATGTAAAACCACCAAAACACACATGCACACACACACACTCACACGCACACACACTAGACGGTACTCTGAACTGTGCATTTTAATCCCAGTTACATTGGAGAGCTTTGTGTTGCGCGCAGGAGTGCTGACCCGAGAGAACGTGCCTGTGAACGTCCTTTTGTGCACCAGCTTTTTTCTTTTTTTACACGCCCTCTCTTCTATTCACCTCACTCATAATGCTATGTAAAATGGCTCCTGCCCAATATGCAATCACACACAAACTTCTATAGTAAATGTGCTGAGCTGTTGGCAACGGTGCAGCTCTGTGAGCGCGCCACGGGACCGCGCACGCACACACGACACTGAGCAGAGGTCCTGCGCGTGCTCCTGGAGGTCTGTATAAAACCTGTGCGCCAGGCGCTCTGAAAACTCCACGCGAGTCAGGCGTTCAGGCGTGAGGTGTGACTGAAAAACAACGGTAAGAGTGCCAAATAATTTCACACACATATATCAATCTTTATACACAACGTACCAAATTAACTGGACAGTTCGAAACAAAACAACGGCTTTGTCACGTGATCAAATTTATTGCTCACTTAATAAACCACTGGAATTAATTTTTAGCATCTGAAATGTATTAGGCTACTTTACAGATTCTCTGTCATTTTTACACTTTTGTAGCTTGTTCAGTAATAAAATCAGTTTTTTAATATTAATATTTAATATTTAATAGAAAAACTCAATTCTCAAAAGACTCTTCATTGCCGCTGGGGGGATACTGTTATATTTTGTAGTTATTTTGTAGCTATGTAAGCTTTAGATATAAGTTATAAATATATAGAGTTATAGATATATTGTGCCTTTAAAAATGATTAAGGAAATCTAAATGAATTGTAATGCCTTAAAACTTCATGCACTTTTCAAGGTAAAAGATACACACTTACAAGTAAAAAGGTGTCTGCTTGAGGGTGTCATGGCTAAAAATCTTTTTTTCTGGGTATAATTTGTCTTTATTTTTATAAATAGAGGTTGTTATTTATATAAATTACAGTAATATTAGTACTGATAGAATGAATACAGAAAAACATAACCTTAATTCCATAACCACTGATTCCTTCTCTACTTTAACCTCAGGAATAAAGATGTACAGATTCAGCCGATCCACCATGATGCATCCCATGATGCACTCTGGCATGGGCATGGCTCCATTTTTTAAGGTATTAGAGACATCAGTCATATACGGTTATGGATCCACACAGGTTTACACATCTGACCTTTGTCTGATCTGGTGGTCCTGCAGGTGACCGTGTTTGAGCAGGAGCACTTCCAGGGCAAGTGTCAGGAGTTCACTTCAGAATGCTGCAACATCCAGCAGTGTGGTTTCGACAACATCCGCTCCATCCGCGTGGAGATTGGCGCGTAAGTGTGTGTTGCTATATTAGACATATGTCACACAGCAGTCAACATGTACTCAGCCTGTTTTAAAGCACGAGTGACAGCATTATTGTCTTTTAATGTGAAGTTTTGTATTCAAGCACTAACATACTGCCACTTGCTTTGCTTTCCTCAGCTGGGTTGGTTATGAACATCATGATTTCCAGGGACAGCAGTTTGTCCTAGAAAGAGGCGAGTACCCTCACTGGGATTCCTACTGTGGAAACCTGGGATACCATGTTGAGAGATTTATGTCTTTCAGGCCCATCTACTGTGCTGTGAGTATTCTCTCTTCATATACTACATGCATTTAGGTCCAAAAGTCTGGACTTGAATACTAAGAACTTTTTATATAATTTTTTATAAAATATAAATACAGTATAGTAATACATTAAGGCAAGAATAGCAAAAGGTGATCAGTTTAGTCTAATTTTCTGTCTGTTCTGCTCTGAACTTTACTTCAGTCACATAGACAGAATCTTAGCTAACATCATAATTCTTTTTCATACAAATGAATTGTGTATTTATTTCTAAATCATATGATAAAACACATATGTTATACCTAACATAACATAAAACGGGTCCTCAGTTTTAGTCCATAATGTATTTGAGACAAGTTACTGCTACTGTATATACGTATGGTAAGCCACAGTTTAAACTAATTACTATCAAAAAATAGTATAATAAAATAAACTAAATGCAGCCAAATTAAAAACCATTTGGTCTTATATTAACAGAACGTTTACTA
Source organism: Tachysurus vachellii (assembly GCF_030014155.1). Classification (NCBI taxonomy): domain Eukaryota; kingdom Metazoa; phylum Chordata; class Actinopteri; order Siluriformes; family Bagridae; genus Tachysurus; species Tachysurus vachellii. Next base: position 21,314,624 of record NC_083472.1, read on the forward strand.
GTTTTATTTCATGTGTAGATAGGAAAAGGAACAACTTTAAAAAATAACCAGCATGTGAGCACCTGAAATTTGTAACCCATTTAATTAGCAACCAAGCAACTATAATAACTGTTTTAGTGTTCCATGTCAGGTACACAGTTTTGATAAAGTGTGTCCCCTCAGGCTCACCAGAGCAGCCGCATGATGATCTATGAGAGAGAAAATTTCCTGGGTCGTTGTACGGAGCTGTGTGATGACTACCCCTCTCTGCAGGCTATGGGGTGGTGCGGCATGGAAGTGGGCTCCATGCACGTGCAGTGTGGCGCGTGAGTTCCAGCCCCAAAAGCACACGCATACGCACTCACTTAATTTTTACCGTGTGTTTTTAATAGAGCCATGAAGCTGACAACTCTCTCTCTTTATTTGTTTGTGTTTAGTTTTGTATGTTATGAGTTCCCAGGCTACAGGGGCAGGCAGTACATCATGGAGTGTGAGAGGCACAGCGGAGAATACCAGCACTGGAAGAATTGGGGCTCCCACAGTCAGACTCCTCAGATCCAGTCCATCCGTAGGATCCAGCATTAACAGGGCAGGGTGTAATCCCCAAACACACACACCACTGACCACCCGGCTGACCAGCACACACAACATACACACTCTTTGTTAACAGCAGTAACACACAACTGTACCACACACACCATTCAGTCAGCCTGTCCTACTGTTTCTTGTCAGGTGCTAAACAAAGCCTCCTGTGGTGCTCGAACTCTGCTCGACACATACTAGAAGTTAGCAAGGCCACAGCCCTGTGAGGTGATTGGTCAAGAGCAGCTCAGGTGTGACATGTATCAGGAGCATAAAACATCGTGAACCAATAAATGCATGATAAATACATGTTCACTTCAAGATTATTGTGTGTGTGTGTGATTGTGCATGGGATTAACACATGGAAGATGGAAACAACATAAACATTTTGGCAACTGTTTTCATCTGATCACAGCTGATCGTTACCTGCTTACTTAAAAGATCATGTAAATTCCACGACGTTATCTTTTATCAAATTAAAGAAAATTGACTTAACCTCCTTTCCTCTCATAAGTACCGACGAAACAAACGACAAGTTGCCAACTGAGTTTTCCTGATATTAGGTTACTTAATTGAATTATGAACAGAATCAGATTCACCCCAAAACACACACATTCTGCATATATGGCCGTGGCTTAAATCATTGGGCATGGCTCTATGGATTAATAGTGCCATTTCATCTCTCAACCCTCTACAGAACCTCTACACAAACACAGTAAAATTACAAATAATTGGTTTAATCTTAAACACAACAATATCTTACAAACAACAAATAAATTGCTGAACACAGAAAATAAGCTTAGTAATCTTACATTATAGGCACTTAAACAGTGCTGCAACAGACATAGAACAGTTACATGTAGAACTTCTGGCTTAAAGGTCGATGTTTAAGATAATAAACTAAACTGTCCTCACACAAAAGTGCAAAATGGTTAAACCAGCCAAATCTTGCACATTGTCCATTCTTATTCAGCAACTACAGTCAAAATGAAACCAGATGGAATAAAGGGATTTGTTCAGCATGTCTGATTAAAAAAAATAAAACTTAAACCCATTTGTGTGGTTACAGACATCCAACCTCAGGCATGATGAACCTGACTGACGTACAAAAAATATGCAGGACTTAATTTCTATACCTGTTCCCTCCATTAACTCAGATCACTGCAGGCGTGTGAAGTGTGTGTGGGAATCCTGTTTCATGAAGACAAAAGAAGAAATAAGACAAGAAAGATATTCAAGTGCATCACTATCAGGGTTAACATCATATATAAACCTGGAATACAGTGACTTGTGAAAGTAATAGTGTTACAACCAAGAAGTGACAAGGACTAAATTAAGATTATCTATCATAATCCTACACAAAATAGCTCATAATAGCTACATCGACCCAAAAATCGATGTAGAGTGAAAATAATTTTAAAAATAAAAAAATGCAAACATTATTTATTCTGGATAGAGACATAAGCAATGTGGACACTTGACCATCACAGCCTTAAGTGAGTTGAACAAACTTGAAAGCACAAAATTGTCTAGGATATCTTTGTATACTTTGGCATTACTATTTACATTCACTGAAACTAATAGGCCCAAACATGACAATGCCTCTGTGCACAGAAGAGAAATCCATGAAGGTTGATGTGGAAGACTTTGAACCGTCCAATCACCACTTAATCCTTCAACCCCACTGAACACCATCGACATGAACCGTAGCTCAGACCTTCTCACATGAATCACATCAGTACCTGACATCACTAACACCCAACATCCAGTTTTGACAGCAATAGTGTGGATGGTTTTTTTTTGCCTATGCAATTGGAATGGGCACACATGGGTGTGTTGGTCTGGTGTCCACATCCAGTGTATTTTAGTAAATTTTAGTAAAATTTTGTCACTTTGTCATGTTTATTTAAGACCAGTATTTTAATTTATACATGCACCAAGTTAAACAAATTTTCTTGGTGTTGCCAAATTAGAACCTCTATTGGGACCACAGGCCATACTATTAAAATGACCTAGACAAAGAACAAACCTTACCAGACTAGCAGAAGTCATTCTGCATGGCTAATCTGGTTCTAGACCGAGCACATCAATCTCAAAATCTTCTTCCACTTCCTCCTCCCCGGGGCTTGAGTCCACCTCCAAGACCACAATCGACACAGCAGGCAGCTCAGAGTTTGTGTTAGACACCTCCAGTACATCCACATCATCTTCTTCATCCACAGGACTCCTTGCCAACTGTTGTGAGCCTTTCATGGATTTGTGTGGGCTGAGCAGCTCTTGGCAGGATTGTGCGTGTGAGAGTCGTGCGGCAGACATGAGCCGGGGCGCATCTCCTACGTTCAAAGTTAAGTCATCCATTTTGTGCAGGGCGCTTTGTGTAGAAAGTGGCACAACTGCACTTCGGTACAAATGTGAACCTAGAGCTGAGACTGGATCACCTGGCCATGAACCGAATACGTTTGTGACTGATTCTGTAGTGCTGATGGTATCCTCAGAGTCTTTATTTTCTTCTTTAGATGGAAAAAGAAGCAAAAACAAACAAACATGCAAGACAGTTAACAATACGCTGAATCTCTCTTCCAAGAAGGCGTAAGAGTTACACATGTGTGTACTCACTAATGCTATAGACTATGCTCTCATCACCACAATATATCTTGAATATGTACAATATATATAATATTATATAATATAACATATATACAACATGGCTAAAACAATTATTCTACCCAATATTAAATTACAAGCAGTTTATTACAAACATTCAATGAAGTTATAGCACAAGTATAGTGGTTCAAGAGGTATAATGGTACAAGCAGAAAAATAAGATGCAAGTTAGATTAGATGCCTTATCATTTTAGTGACCATAGCCACAGGAAATAACATAAGAAATTAGAGGGAAATTAAATATGAGATATCACAACAGCAGATATTTTATATTCCCCTAATTGTTTTGCCAATTTAGTCTTGACAGTTCACATCCAGTTGCTAACTCTTGCAACCACGCTTCCTCCAACACGTGTAAAGCCAGGCATGGGCATCTTTTCCATCAGCTTCACATGCTGTGTCTCAGTGCACTGTAACACTCTCGGATGCAATCCCACTCTTCTGCATATATGAGTTCACAAATGCTCACAATTGGCTAACGTCGTTCTTACTGACAGGAAAGAGTTACGTCATCCCTCACACCCTATAGAGCAAGGTCGATTTTGCTCTCTTGACTACTGGGCATGGATAGAGTTTGATGGATGCTACTCATCTTCAAAAAAATGTTAAACATGTAAAAATAAAATATCAACAACTTCCAATTATAATTTGTGTCACAGATTTATATTTAGAAATAAATGGTCAACTATTGCTTTCTCTTTGAGTAAAATTCGCAAGAAAATATTATCGGTCCACTTATCTGTCCTCCTTTTTTTTTTATCTGTCCAGATTTTTTTAAATACACACCATATTTATGAGATTGTAGTTTCTCTTACCTGTACTTGAAGGCAGATGCAGCTGGAAAGGTGCACTGTTTTCTTCACTCATCTTTTCTTCGTTCCTCAGTCCATCAGCCATTCTTCTTTTGTTACCTCGCTTCTGTCTCAATTCTACTATACTGTTCATTCTCTTCTGTCCCCCAAACTCTCCCTTAACCATTATTCTTCCATCACGTTCTGGCTGCTGAATCTCATCCAGATGACCTTGCATAAAATATGATCTGTTTTCAACAGGGAGTCTTTCTTCAGATATGCATTTATGATTGACCAAGCTTCCATCGCCTCTATTATTTTCCTGGTGTATTTCCACACTCTTATTTGCTCCTTCATCCTCTTCTTTATCTTCGAGCTGTAAAAGCATTCGTACCTTCTCCACAGCTGAAGAAGCTTGCTCAAAACAGGTTCCTTCTATTTGGCTCTTTACAGATGACTGACCAGCCTGGAAACCATTAGATTTACGTTCTGCCTCTACATGATCTTGTCTACTCTTCTTCTTCTTCTCACAATGGCTATTAGTTCCAGGTCTTCTTTTTTGGTGTGTCTTCTCCCTTTTATTAAAACCATCTATTCTGTGACTTTTTTTTTCAGCACTCCTCTGGTTTCGTCTTGGACGTCTTTGTTTTTGACTTTTTTCTTTGCAAACTTGTTTAGCTTTATTTTTGTTGGTTTTGTCCTGGTTTTTTACTCCCTTTTTGTTCACACATGCTTTAGATTGCTCACGGCAGTTCCTTTGCCTTTTCTTCATTTCAGCACTCACTTTTTCTTTGCGCTTCCTCTTAAATGGGTTTTGTAGACTAATTAAGGCTGTTTCCAGTTTTCTCTTCATGCTCTGGCTTCTAGTCAACCTTTGGTTTTCAAACTGATGCAAAATGTTCTGGTCTCTGGATGGTTTCTCCACTTTCGACCTACGTATTCGGCCATCTTGGTCGTTGTTTGTTTCCGCTATTGATGGGTTCACCGTTGTTTGTGGTTTAGTGCCAAGTGTGCTTGAGGTGTGTAAAAAGTTTGCTTCTGTTTTTTGATGATGACTTTTTTGTGGATTGTGAGGTTGTATCTGTGTAAATGTTTTTGAAGTGTTGCTCAATGGATCTATGCTGGTGTCTGATTTATCAGTGCCTGCATTAAATTTGTCTTGCAATGCCTCATCACCCCCATCTATACCACAGCAACCAACATGCTCGTCAAAGGTACTCAGAAAGTGATCAAGGATATCACCAAATTCTCCTTCCAAATGCTGCTTTGCATCTGCGGGTTTTGAAAAATGACTGCTGGGATATGTAGCCTTTGAAATTGGTGGACCACTAAATGTTGTGGTGCTCATGAGACCATGTTGATTGGTTTGATTTTCTGATTGAGGAAGAAAATGAAGGCCGGTCATGATGTCATCTAGGAGTGTGTCAATGGGCTGAACGGGCTCCATGCGAGCAGCCGGCACGGGGGTCACCGAGTGTAACAGGTCAAGTTCTATAGGATCCACAGTTTGGTTGACCTGTTTGGTTGTTGTCATTGTTGTAAAACTACGGGAAATTGGAGGTAGAGGGCGTACACGAGGACGACCTCTTGGCCTGCGTTTGCGTACAGGGTCATTCTGAGAAAAAAAAATAGGTTATTCAAGAATGCTTATCCAAAGAACTCTACTGCTGTTTATTAGAGCTTTTCAACCAGACAGTACAGCTTAGTAAGATCATTCATATAAACTCACAACCATCCATACCATGGTTTAGTGTCTAACTACATTCCATATACATGCTATGGAGATCCTTGAGCTAACAGTAAACATAATCCTAAGTCCTAAACCGCAGGTTTTTCAAGCCCATTAGTTAGTGACTAAGGTCATCCATATCTCTCGGTCCATTAACCTTGTGCCACAAAACAAACCTGATTTAGCATGGGGACTTGGCAGTGGAATAAACAACCAAATGTAGAATAACCAATTTATTCCTGCATCGTCTGGTAGAAAAGCATAAGCTGACATACAAAATGAATGATGGTTTCCAGTTATACCACCACTTCCTAAGCTTAAGGTGTTTTAAGACACCTACCTGCTCCTCACTGCCTGCAAATGTGCCTGTCTTGCCTCTCTGTCTTTGCCTGCCTCTTCCTCTTGCCTCTCCTGCTTCCATCAATGCCTCTCTGCCTTGCCGTCTCTGGAATGCTCTCATTCGTCTCTTCCTTGTTGATCTGGTTTCCAGGAGTCTGCCGACTCTACCTCCACCCTGACCCTGCTGTGCTAACCTTGCCGCCAATCCCCATCTTTCCATGTGCCTTTGCCTCCTTCCTCCTCCTGTACATCGCACCCTTTCTATCGCTGACCCTCCAGCTGTCCCTCTGGATTTTGCTCTTGCTCTATTAACCACTTGCACTCCTCTGGCCCCTTCCCTTACACAGCCCTCTCCCCGTCTGCCTACATTCTGGGAGTTGGTGGAATCCAGAAAGTAGTTGATGAAGCCAGGTAGGTTTCCTTCAAACTGTTTTAGGTCATTTACAGCATCAGCTCCATCAGCTGGCACAACCAATGATTGCTCCAAAAAGCTATTATGCGGGTGGAGAGTGACAGAATTGGAAGTTTGGTGTTGTGAGGTTTCCAAGGAATATAGGAATATTTGAGACACACAGGCAGATTCACTCACTGGGTGACTGTCTCCTGTGGGAGGGGCTAAGGCTAACACATCACGAGTGGTCGATGTCCTTTCTGGATGGATTGCCTGCAATGCCAAAGCTGTATTCTGGATATCCATGCAACTGCCAGTCTCCTGATTGCTGGGGTATGTTGATGGGTCAATCAGATAGACAGTCTGAATGCTTTGAGACTCTGAGCATGTGAGAGCTGTTTGTGCACCTCTCTCATCTGTTTCTCTCCCACACTCGGTCTGTGTACCACTCTCTCTTATCTTTTCTTTCTCCCTTGCACTGCTCTCTTCCATTCTTCTGGTCATCCTATCCTCCCACTCTCGGGCATCCACCTCTTTCTCTATCCCTTGGTCATCATCCTCTCTTTCTTTTCTTCTTCCCACTTTGACTCCATATCTCTCTTCTTCTTCTTCCCACTGAGGTAACTCAATGCCCAACATTTGTGCAGCTGAGAGAACTTGTTCTCTGTTCTCATGTAACTGACCTGAGTAGAGCAGACTAACCAAGCTGAGCAGTGTGCATGCATCCACAGCCTGGAGCTCGATTAACCTTCTCTGCCCGGCCGTGGGCACTGGCATAGAGGACAGAGTGCCATAGAACCTGGAACTGAAGGCAGACAGCACACAGCTATGTACTGGCACTGACACACCTGGAAAACAAGATAACATGACAGATAACAATTTCTCATTTTCTGGACACTGCGTATGCGCATATAGCAGTGATGTAATGACAGCTTTGAGATAAAGGTGTATTTCTAGCCCTATAACTGCATTATAGATCATAAAAAATGTCATGGGACATTTTAGTAGAATGGAAGATTCAAAAAGGGAAAGGTTGTCTACTTCAAAAATGATAAACATATTTCAAGGTAACAAAAGCATGCAAAATGCTCTTTTCTAAGTGCTCTAGAGGTTTAATGATGATTTGTCTGAAGCATGCACAAAAGATGATGAGAACGACACTTATCTTTAGATCTGTACATTTACTTTACATGCATGTTTGTAAAGACAATACCAGTGTGACACAAATGATGTAATCACGCCAGTTGGTTGTAGTGTTTGTGTGTGCGTGTGTGTAGGTGTGTGCATGCGTGTGTGTGTGTGTGTATAATGTCCCACCTTGTGTCTGTAGGACAGTGTCACAGAATTCATCCCTGTTCTGCTGCTTCTGCAACTGTCTCAGTAGCAATGTCTCAAACTGCAGCATTTCTGACAGAAACTATAAGAGCCAGTGATATGAAAGATAAAACTAGGCAGATAATAAGTTGTTAAAAGTTAAAACCATGCTATGAGCAGTCACACTGTACGCATGTAAAGATGCAGCAGGCACGTGCTTCACGTCTAAGCTGAAACAGGTGGTTTAATCAATCTGGCAACCGCGACATCAAACCAAGCAAAATTAACCCAAACTCGGTCTAACGCTGACCAGGTAGTACAATAAAGTTTTATGGACTCGTGTTCTATATGAATAAAACCGTGCCAATTACTATTATCACTTTTTATATTATTTTAAATGATAAATAAATGAACTATAGGTAATGTGTATGCCAAGTGCAGATTGTTGGGGGTGAACCTTATTATTAAGATCTCTTCAAAAAAAAGGTCAACAGAGGGGGGAAGTATTTTCCAAAAAATAAGATATATTAAGCTGTTTTATGACTAAACACTAAAATATAACCTTGTCAACGTTTTTCTATTCGTGAAAGAAACATACATATAAAATACAAACACCCCTACAACGGACTGTACCATGTCAGTGACCACTGTAGTGCGTGCGCCTTTATATGTTATTCTCATGTCTGAAATTACTAATAAATCTAATTAATACTGAATTGTTTAAGCCGAGACAACTTTCAATTAAAATATTACACTCTTTACAAATGATATGGACAAATGTTTTGATTTGTTTGCTGTGAGAGCTGCTGAAATGAATGTTATTAAAAGTGCAGGTGTAACTGCAGTATTATTACTATTATAGCTGTATTACAATGCTTTTCCTTTTACTGGGGAAAACAGAACCAAACAGGTTCTAGCATGACAACACATCTATCTAAGCAAAATGGGGAGTATTGTAAATATAAATCCGACCAGTAGGAGGCGCCAAAGCACCGGTGGAATGAAAAGCCGAAGTAAACGAAGAAGAATAAGCTGAAGTTACAAGGTCAGCTGATCTTTCCCATTTCCTGTAAATCAGTCTGAGACGCGGCTGTTTAGCAACACGCTGTTCTGGGGTTTTGTTCATCTTATAAACTGTTAACAAGGCGTCACAGGTATTTATAATTGTGAATGTTTCACTATACGTAGCTGTATGTTTGGGGAACTTGTCTCCGGTGTGTGTGGTTTGTAAATAAGGCTACAGTTAGCTTCACAGTTACACAGTTAGCTTCACAGCGACGCCTTCTAGACGGTTCCATGACCAGGCGCCTCACGTCATGGCGTTAAACCTACACAGTGCGTTATATAGAATCAGCTAAGCGTGTCGATTGTCATGAGTAACATGTTGAACTACGTTAGTTCTGTTCGATGATGGAAAAGTAATAAGATTAAATAATAAAGACGTTTATGATCACGGTGCAGTTATGAGGGCTGTGTCTCAAACTGCTCCTTATTCTATACACACAGTGCACTATATAGGCTACTATATAGTGTGCACTTTTATAGCTATACGTCCACTCTTTAGGGAACAGACAGACATTTGGGATTTGACTCCTCTCTTTGTTAACACGGCTGTGTTCCAACTGGAGAATCCAGAGAAAGTCAGGCTGGTTTTTAGCCTTTTAAAGCCACTCGTTGTGTGTTCTGTTTTTTTTTTTTTTGTTTTTTAGTGTTTAGGTGAAAAATAAAGTGACTTGGTCTCTAAACAGTTCTTTTGGTAGTGTCTTGACATGACCTTTATTTAGTGAGGAAATAAAGCACACTTGTGTGAACTCTTTGGTCAAGTGATGCTCAGATACCTTATTTTTAATCAGATCATTATTATTATTATTATTATTATTGACTAATATTTAGTGATGAAAGCGTGATCAGTTATTAATGACTGTGGGATTTACTTTGGATCATCATTCTGTACTTTTGTATTATCTTCCTTCCTTTCCTTTTAAATCTTTCTAATTTACTTTCTTTCTGTTTGTCCTTCCTTCCATACCCCCTTCATTCCTCAATTCATCTTTCTTTCTTTGTTTCTTTACTTTCTTTTTCTTTCTTCAGTACCTCAGTCCATCTCTGTACATTCTTCCTTTCGTACTTTCTTATTCCTTTATTCCTTCTTTTCTCCTTTCTTCTGTAATTCCCACCTTCTGTTTGCATGTATGACATTTGTCAGATGGTATTATCCATAGTTAATTGCCTTGCCTTTGTCATTTACACAATTATTACTTCCATCTGTCTTTACTTGCTTGTGTATTTCTTTCAGGCTTCTTTTCGATTTCTTGCTTGATTTTCTTTCAATATTTTCTTTGTAAGCAAGTGTATTGTTTTAGTCAGGGAATACACTGTGGATGTGACTCCAGTCCATCACACAACACCGTACACTCCTCCTACACCTTAACAAAAACATCCACCTACAACATGAATGTGTGCAGAACGTGTGAAACCTCACACAGATTTGACCCAGTGCCTGTTGATCAATATAAATTGGATATTTTCCTGCTTATAGTTTAGAAATGTGTTAATGTTTGTATTTTTATTAAGAACATATTCATGTAAAAATCATTTGAATTCAATAAGATGTTTGCCGCATTAAAAAAAAAGTGTAGTGTGAAGTATTTTTATTTTTCTGGTTTCTTCAGTAATCTTATTTCATGTTACATTAATTCCTGACTATCCTATTAAATGTTACTTGATGGTATTAAAATGTAAGTGTATGGAACCTTAAGCATTGTGGGCTTGTGTGTTTGTGATTTTTTTATTTTTTTAATTTATTTTTTTAATTTTCCTCCACCCCAAACAGTGTGGAGATCAAGACCCCTTTTTCCCTGAAGGATGGCCGACACAGAGCAGCAAAATCCTCCTCCTCCTCCTCCTCCTCCTCCACAGACTGGGCCTGTGGTGAGTGGCACAAAATATTTTAACATTTTGTTTGGTTTCATCGATGTCTCTAATTACGGAATCTTTTTTCTGTAATTCCAAATGTTTTGTGTCTTGCAGCAATTCCTGTTGAGCAACAAACTGGAGACAGCCATGTGGCTCTCGCGTCTTTTCACGGTCTACTGCTCCATCATGTTCATACTTCCTCTGCTAGGGTTAGTCATTCGTCACATCGAAGCAGCTGACTTGATTGTTTTCTTATATGTTGTGTTTATTTTTATTGAGTAGTAGTTTAAACAGTTCAGGCACGCAGACCAGCCTGTCATCCATTTCTTTTCTTTTTTTATTGAGTAATTTTAGTGTTGTACTTTTTTTGCTTGCCCTTTTTTTAAGGTTATTAATTAACAATAGAAAAGACTAATATAAATAGTTTTTGACAATGTTCTCAATGGTGTTCTGCATTTTATTTAATTTTTTTTTTTTTATGAATTCAAGATTTCTTGAGTAAGTGCTTTTACGAACAATTTACAAATAAATCCTTTTATATCCAGTTTGATAAATGAGACTTTTAGTTTTTACTGAATTGCACACTGATCACCTGTCTGATTGTTTACATTTGTGTGCCCAAGTAAAAGCCTACTAAACAAACTCTTCTTGTTTCGCAGGCCAATGGCAGCAGCTAACTTCTACCAAAGGGCTCTCTTGGCCAACGCTTTGACTAGCGCTCTGCGTCTGCACCAGAGGCTTCCTCACTTCCAGCTGAGCCGAGCCTTCCTTTCACAGGCCTTACAGGAGGACAGCTGCCATTACCTCCTCTACTCACTCATCCTGGTCAACTCCTACCCCATCACCAGTATCCTCTTTTACTATACACCTGATTTATATAGCACATGCCATTTTCTGACCATATGACACTTTGAGACACTTTTTTTTTTTTTTTAAGAGAAAAGTGAAATTGCAATGTTGTGAAATATCTCATGAGAGTGTGACTTTTTAACCTTAACAGAAGTTTTCAGTGAGCATATTCCCCGTGTTCCTCTTCTCACTGCTTCATGCCACCACATACACTAAGAAGGTTCTTGATGTGAGTTAGTTTAGTCATAAAGCCTTAAGCAGAGAGTTTAAGCAGAGCCTTTTTTTTTTTTTTCATTCTGCTGCTTGATTTGCGCTTTTAGGTGATGGGACCGGACAGTCTGCTCTTTGTACGGAACTTCCTGAACAAGCTCACCGCCAATCAGCAGAATATTCTCAAGTTCATCGCCTGTAATGAGATCTTTTTGATGCCAGCTACAGTCTTCATGCTTTTCAGGTAGCTTTGAAAGTCCTATTTTATGTGTTAATAGTAACAAAATTGAATAAGCAATTCTGGCCATAATGTATTGATATACGGTTTATATCCAATATTGTTTCAATAGTAAAATCTGATCACAGGGGCTTGTGGTGGATGCACTACATATTCTGACACTAACAGTGAACAGTTATTTTAGGACTTATACAAAGAAGACTTTACAAGATGGAGAGCTTTTTAGAGGGTTTATATAGCTGCTGTAACATTTTATTCACATGGACTTGTTGTATGGTTTCATGGTAACATGATGAACTGTTTTTTTTTTTTCTCCATTATTAAAGATGTTAAAATAACTAGAAGCAGATAGAAAGTAATGTAAAATGTAATTTCTGGCCCCCCTGTGAGGACGTTGAGTATTTTTCTAACACGGCAAACAACGGCATGTGCTATTCCTTGTGCCTAGTTGTATTTTTTTGCTTTTGTCTCTCCACCCCCCCTCAGCGGACAGGGCAGCCTGCTGCAGCCCTTCATTTATTACCGATTCCTGACTTTACGTTATGCCTCCAGACGAAACCCTTACTGCCGGTAAGTGCTCCCTTATCCTCATATGTGTGTCGAGGTTGAAATCTGGGTTTTATTACCCATCTGACTTATCAACCATCTTTGTCAGGACCCTGTTCACGGAGTTACGGATACTTATGGAGCACTTTGTGATGAAGCCCGCCTGCCCAGTCTTCTTCAGGAGAATGTGCCTCAATAGCATCGCCTTCATTAGTCGCCTAGCCCCTACAGGAGTCTAAATACACTGTGTATCTCACGCACTCCGACACAGCATCACACACTGATAAATACACACACTTAAACTTTTAAGCTCCTACAACGTGACTAGCTGGGAAAGAGTTCCTCCAACGTAGATTTCTAAGCAGTCAGATGACGTTTCCAAGTGCCCATCCTCAACGTCCTGCTGGTCTCATCTTCTGCATGGAAAGCTGTTGCTATTTTGGAGACACTTCACAGATCTTAAAGGCTGACAGGAAAAAAAAAAGAACAGCAGATAATCGAATACATTCTGTGTATTGTAAAATCGCTGCAGCTCTTCAGTCAGTGCTTTTGAAAGATTATTTATAAAAGTAATACTAAGTATGGATGCTTTTCATATGGGAGTGGATGAAAAAAATATTTAAGCTTAACTTAGAGTAAATGATTGCTAGGTATATATCTGTAAGTGCTTCCCATGCAGGGAAGAGAGATTTTGAGCTGTCGTTACTTGTGTGTATTTTTGTTTGTCTGTAGTCTTAATTTTCCATGTTTTTGTTTAATGCTGTAGTTAAGCTGGATTGTCTTGAAATGAAAGTGGTTAATTTTTTAAAGATTAGTGAAGAGAGTATGGGAGAAATCTATGATTTGATTTGTCACTTTTTTAATTAACAGATTAAACAATGACTAATGTATTCATTTATTAAAATGCCTTGAATGTGAATTGTTCAAAGTAAAAGAATTTCCACTTTCATTAAAGAGAGGCTTAAGTGGATCTATTGCATTACATTTGTTATATTTATTAACTCTGTTGACCAAGTTTGTGTAATTGAAATAAAAATCAATAAAATTAACTCGAGCTTTACCTTGATTGCAGCTGAGTCAAAGCTTCATGCCAGGCTGGAGAAGCTTAATTTAATACAGGAACTGCACAGATTGTGGATTAAATATGGAATTGTAAAGAATATTTAAAAATCTAGAAGTGTATTAACCTTCAGAGTGGTCAGGTCAAAAATCAAGTAATAAGTAAAATAAAAATTGAGTTTGATGCAAATATATTCTTGCCTTTCATGTCATTTTCAGGCCAATGACCATTTTGTGCACTTATCTGAACATTCAGTGTCTGACTTGATGGAGCTTTGGTATTCAAAATTTGGGAATTAATTCCAGTTAATCAAACATTCAATGGGCATTTATAGCTCCAGTAAAAGACCAGATTAAACTTCAGTTTATACCAACATGCTACTTCTATTATTTCTATAAAACAGTGACACACTTACATGAAGATTTAGGCTCATCTACAGTTCTCAATTTTAGAGCTGAGTCTAAAACTTAAAAAAAAAAAAAAACCAACCCTGAACACTGTCCATTCATCTAGAGAAAGGGAGATCTCTAGCCCATCTAAAGCTTCTCAATAATATTGTACTTCAATTTTATATTGTGTGTGTGTATATATATATATATATATAAATAAAATAAATAGCTCATGAATCAGTTTTATAGGAAAAAGTGGTTTATTTGATGTCAGAGTGGGGGAAAAAAATCTTCCCATTGAAATTAAATACCACTTGTTACTTTCATTAAAAAAAAATTTAAATGCCTTTAAACAATTACCTACTGTACAAAATATTGATGCGTTAAGCATAAAAAAAAGTCCTTCAGGACTGCACATAAAATATACACAACATGCTAATGTCACCAAGTCCTCCACACATGAAGGCTACGGTGTCTGTTATTGCAGTTACATGTCTGTGCAACAGGCGGATCGAACACAATCTGTTAGAGTCTGCAATTTGAGGAGGGGAAAAAAAAAATAAAAAAATTATATATATATAAAAAGTACAAGTCTGGGTTAATTCAAGATCAGTGTCTGTGGGGGTTCAATGAGAGAAACCTCGTGGTATCTAAAAAAAAAAGAGGAGAAAAAGGGAAAACCACTAAGTTATATAAAATCCACAGAAGAGGGAATAAACAAAAAGCAATAAACAAGTTGTCCTGCTTACTTGGAGCCCTTGTATTTTTCTCTGACTGACTGCTGTGCGTGTTGAGCAGCACCGAGGTAGGTCTGATGGAGATCTTGGATACATGGCATGAGGTCTTCTAAAGTGTAACCAGTCGCCTCAGCCAAAGCTTTGGACTGAGATTAAACAAGGAAATATTCAATTAAATAGAAAATCTAAAAATTGACAAGATTTTAAATATCTAAACTTGTACATCTTCAATCATGATGCATCAAGATGGTTTCCAAAGATATGCACAGAGCTACAAAGTGTAATGTATACAGCTGTGGTACTTCAGGAAAAGTGATCAGGGAAGCAACAATAACTCACACCAGCCGGCGATTATTTCCCCTATACGAGCATGGAGTTATTCCTCGCTCAAGTTGCTGCTGTTTGTCGGATTAAGAAATTGATAACCATACACAGCTGTTCGAATAAATGGGTCACTTGAACTTTCAAAAACAAACAGTATCTGAGCAGAGAACAGGCACATGACTACTTAATCCAAGCCACAACTTAGAACCTGGATCTAATGTGTTCTGTGAAGAGAGATTTGTTATACAGAAGTACTTAAATGCAGGAGGTGCAGGCTTAGTTAAGTTAAAGGAGTCCCTAATTATTCAAATATGTAGCTCTCAGCAATATGTATTAGGAAGCCATTACTGATTACGCTGTACAACTTACCCAGGAAGCACCAGTGATTGTGTAGTTTGCCAAAATATAGGCAGCAGCAGCTGTTTGAGATGGAAGGTACTTCAGGAAGGGGTCAGCATCCACTAAACTCAGTTCTCCAAGAAACTGAGAAGGGGAGAATGTTTAGAAAAACAGGAGAAAGGCACTGCAAAAAGAAAACTGCCAAGGATGACTTCACTCACCATGGACAAGCTCTCCACTTTGTTGCAGACTCGCTGTCTGAGGAAGTACTGAGTGAGAAACTGGACAATTGTTGGCGCAGCCAGATCAAAAGACAGGACCTTTAGTACCAGATGCTCCATTCTTAACACTTGCTTCTTTGTGTAGGTGTCATCTGTGATGTAGACAAACTCAGCCACCTCTGGGGGGTAGATCTCTTCAAACTTCCTGTAAGGAGAGCAAAGGTAAAAAAAAAATATCCTGTAAATAGAACCAAGCAACAGGAGCAACTGGAGTTCAAACCAAAGGAAACTCACGAAGCCAAGAGCATAGCTGCTGTGCCGACGAGCTGCAACTTCCCCCTCAGGACAGACATGGAGGACAGGAAACGGTCAATGTAGTTCACAGCCAGGTACAGCGTCTCGTTCTGGAGTTTGTACTCCTCCCCGACTTCCACTAACCAGTCCACCAGGATCGCACGCATGCTGTTCGTGATGTCTGGCTGCTTTTTCATGTAGCCTGCCTTTGGCTTACACTTAACCTGCACGACAAACCAGAATTTTAAACGCATTTAGTTTATGCTAAAGTCTCCTGTACACAATGTTCCCAACACAAAGCCATGTATGCATACCTCAATCTCCCTCAAGTGTGTGTGGATTTCAGCAGTGTATTCTGTAACTTCATTTACATTCACAGTCCTCTCCTCACCTTCGACTATTGACATGTCCATGGGAGAACCTACTTAAATAAAAGAGACAAGTTAGATTGAGCACCAAATCAAACTGGGGAGTTTAGTCAAGGACATGACCACATAACCCACCAAAACTGAGCTCCATAGGCAGGTCAATAGTAGCGAGAGGCTGCCTGAGCCGTGTTACGGTGGGGTTCAGAGATAATGGAGAGGAATCCACGGTGGCTTGTTTGGTGGACGCTTGTAATTTGGAGCAGGCCCCATCAGGTTCATCAACATGAATCTGAAAAGAAAATTGCTTGTCTGCTGGCTTCTCAACATAGCTTTTGCTGTAGTCGTCTGATTTACAGGCTTGAGGTGCCGAACCCTAGACATGAACATTAACAAGGGTTAAAATCCTGAAAAGGACATGAATCACAAGACAACATGCATTCAAAAAGGATCAAATACAAAATATGCAAAGACGGATATATACACAAAGTAGGTGGTTTTCTTGCACCTATTCCTTTAGAAATGTAAATTAATTGAATAATAAGTGGAGGAAAATTGCTGCAAGTGCAATTTTAAAACTTCAGGTCAACAGAAAAGCCTGATTTTTTATTGTTTAGGTGTGTTGTTAATGTCCACAGCCTTGTATAAAGACCCACACAACCTGCAGGATCAGTCCAGTAAAATGGCGCTCAGACTGGGAGGAAAAGAAATGCCCACTTAAACGCGTGAGAGAGAGAAATAATAAAAATAAATGTAAAGATGTAGAGTAAACAGTACGAAATAAAGAAAAATGAAAGAAAATGTAAGAAATTAAGAACAATAAAAAAGGTAGACAAGTTACCCAGTGGCTCGTCTCTATTAGCCACACAGCTAATAAACAAATTAAAAGTAAACAACGTAATTAGCAAAAACCTGCTGAAACGTGTTTAAAGTGTTGCGTTATTACTGTTAAAACTGAAGAAATAACAGATAATGTTACTCAAAAAACCAAGGACCAATCCCAAATATCTGCCTCGTTCCTACTTTAGTACACTACACAGAACAGCGCGTGCAGCCTAGTGAGTGCACTTTATAGTAACCGAGGTGCCGTTTGGGACACAACCCGCAACACACGGACCACACGGACCTGTTTGGAGCCTCGCACGGCGGGCTGTCGGCGCGGCTTGTTGGCCAGAGCTCCCAGGACGGTCCTGGTGGCTGTTCTGTTAGGGTTCACATTCTCCTGGTTCTCCAGGCGGCTCTTATTCGCGCCTCTTAGCCGTAAAGGGATGTTTTCCTGGTTCTCCTGGTAAACCGCTTCGGCTCCATCCACCAGCGCGCTGCCTTGTGCGGACATCTTACAGCTGTATAAAGGGGGGGAAAAAAACAAGAGATCCCTCGTTTATGAACCAGTACACAACGTATCAGGGGTTTGGTTTAGGCCGTAGACCGAGAGATTCTATATAAATATAAATTTAAACACAAAAATAAAGCCTCCGTACCGTGATGTTATTGGTGCTGTTGCTAAGACAAACAAATATACAAACGGCAGCGCTTTAGGAGGGGGGGGGGGAAGCCAAACGAATCGATTCAAAACAATAAAAGAATTTAGCTAAGATGCTAAAAGAGCGCCATAATCTACAAAGTTAAGCAGCCATGAGAATAATAAACGAGTCTGTTGTCTGTCTCACAGCCGCCCGGACACCTCTTCAACACTCCGTCCAAAGTACAGCGTTTCTTTCTCAGTTCAAGTAGCCCGCGACTATTGAAACTGTCCAATCAGAATTCAGCACAGGTCTAGACGTCACTAATCTACGGCGGCTGAACAGGTTCAAACGTTTTACACTTCCCATTATTTAAAACGGTTGAGTCGAATGAGGGTCGAGTCATTGGCTCGAAGGAAATTTAAAAAACTGACGTAAAGATGAACAATAGGCGGTTCGTGTAGTCAAAGGGTGCGGTGCAGATTTTACACGATATATGCACGCGATATAGTACACATACATGTATAAATATGATATCTAAGAGATGTCGTATCCGTACATCTCCAAATAAGCAAACAAATAAATAAACAAAACTTACAGTTTAGAAAAAAAAATATTTTCCTTATTCAGGAAAATTCATCTGGTTCACATTACTTAATAGTCATTTTATGCTTGATATCAGACATTAGTAATTGTAATTTCTCGTTTTTATCCCATTGTGTCCGACGTCTCCATCATTTATCCTTGCCATTGTACCTGATCTCCATCATACTACAGATGGGGAGCCCACATGCAGGACCCTCATCACTGTTTTAGGATCCACTGCCTGTGGTTATCACCCTTAGGTCTAGCTCTAGGGGTGGGTCTCAATTACCATAATCCAGGGTACAGTTAATCATTTTTTTTTTTTACCTCTCACAGCAGTCTTTTCAGACCTTCTGGATCTGTAAACCAGTTTCTTATTGGAAGGATCAAACTCCTTTTCTACACCATGCCAGGTCTAATAAATACTTAAACATGCATATTATTACAATCAAAGGGCTCTTTTATACATGCATAAATCTTTTGTACAGAAACTATTTTTATTCCTGAACTTTATACCAACTCAACATACTATGTCTAAATTATTTAAAGGCCTACCTGTTTTTGAATTATTCATGCATATCTTAAACCCATTCAATTCCAATGACTAACTAGTATTTATAATGATTCCAACACTGTAATAAAATAACTAACTTTATGGCTATGCTTCAGACACTTCATTTCAATAGCCACCGATTTCGTCTTATAGGGTTGCAAGACATTTTGTGGTTTTACTTGTAATCCTGATTGGGCATGGATAGTAGCTTTAAAGCTAAAAACATTTACATTAATAAACAGAGGCAGGCCAATTTCACCTCTTCCATTTGTGATAAAATCCCAGTATCAGAGCTGTGGGCATCAACTAATACTTGATACAATTCTCTGCAAGCGTCTCTAAACTGAAACATCAGACATACGATGATGGCATGCATTTAGTTGTGTCTTGTGTTCATATGAAGTAAGGAGCATATAAATGTGTGACACCCTTTGATTATCCTGCAAATATTCCAGACAGCAAGAGAGCATTTTTGTGACATTTATTAGAGTACAAATATAAATTCACAAAAAGCAGCACAGTAGTGCCATTTATTTCTCATTACATTATAACACACCACAATATATCGATACCGCTCAGTATGGCTTCTGTACTTTGGCATATCAATGTGCTCAGCTACTGCAAATGTAACCACACTAAATTAAAAAATATTACAAATAAATAAATAACTATGCTGTTGGCATTTTAAATTAAGCGTCATTGAAAAAGTCCACCAAAGAGTTCAGATCGTAGTTGTCTAATATTTCAAGGAGCTGTGAAACCTTCGTCTTGACGTTTTGCCCTTTGAATTTGAACTTGTCAATGAAGAGGTCTGTTATCATGCCTGTGGGAGGACAAATAAGTGTTACTTACATTTCTTAAAAAGATCATGATGGGAAATGAAATGGAAATAATAATAATAATAATAATAATAATAATAATAATAATAATAATAATAATAACAACATGTAACACTGATGTTTATCATATGTTTGACATTTATAATCGAGGAAGATCTCATTTCATGTAAAGGCTGCCTACCGTATAATCTTTCCAGGTGAGCTGGCTGTTTTTTATATTCTTCTAACAGACGAGCAGAATCGTCAAGTATATTGCGATACTCTGGAATCAGAAAATCTGCATTTCCTTCATGCACTTGCAACTCCTATGGGAGAATCAAACAAACACACAATAATAAAAGACTGTAAAGTTCTAGAAATAAAAGCCACAATGTTCTAGTTTCTCACAGTAGAGTGTACCTTCAAAGCATCAATAAGCTGAACCTTTTTGGCCAACAATAGCTGACACTCAAGCTTAGGATGAATCATCTTCAGTGTATGGCTCACAGAATCTTCATTCACTTCTACAATGCAAAAAAAGTTGAAACAGAGATGACAGCAGTGCGAGGTAAAACTGGAGTTTGTAGTTTGTATGAATGGAAACTCACCGTAGGAAATGTTTAGATTGATTTTGCGCTTGGTGGCCTCCTTAGAGAGAACATCTTTGAGGATGGATATAGTGGATATGTTATCTGATTTAAAATTCCCTTCACCTTTGCTGAAAAACAAAACAGGCAAATAAATACCATAAGCCAACCACAATAAATAACCATACCTACTAAATGTGTATTTTCATTGCATCTGTACATCTTGCCCACTGAGAGGATTGCCTCACCAGTAGCTTGCCTCAAGCTGAGTTCCCAGGAAAGTGTTTTGAAAGTAGAAGGTGATGTTTTCTCCTGCTGGCGTTTTCTCAGGCACCTCAGGCAGGCAGAACATGACCCATGAGTGGATCTCTGCAAAGCTGAACTGCCCCACCAGCCTCAATGTATTCATGGGCCTGGAGACAAAACCCAGAGAGACGTCGTGTTTTCTAGATATTCAAACCAGCAGCCGTAACCAAATCTCAAAGCGATATAGGAAATTCCCAAGCAGAGGGACATGGTGTGGTGGCCAAGCTGCTACAATCTTGGTTATGAAAAATATAACTTTAATAACTTTATACCACAGCAGTACTTAATGCTCGATTTTGATTGGTCAGAAGATTCATTTTCTACAACAGCAGATTTGACAGTAACATGTAAAAATGTTTCCTTGACAATTATTGAGCATTGTTTTTATAGGAGTTCACAGTGTCTATGCTTTGTAACACTTTTTGTTTCTCTGACTTGGGAAAATCGGACACAGAGTTTGTGCTTGATGGCCTCCTGATAACATAACATTTTTTCATATATTTTTGTTACATGAACTAACCAACTTGTTTTGCTGGTGTTCCACAACATTAAACCATAAACCAATAAAAAGTATGACGTTATTTAACGAATGAAAGAATTGCTGACAAATCACTGCAGTACACCTTCATCTCACCAACCTGGTTATCACTGGTTATTTTCTTATAACTGCATATTTTCAGTTTCAAACATTTCTTTGTGAATCTGATAAGCGACTGTTTGCGAGACCGCAGCTATGTCTCTAGTGAGCTACCTAACTAGTTTTAGTAAATAAACCAATCAACTACATAGCAATTCAATTTGGTATAGTGAGCGCTTTATAAAACTGAGCCTAAACGCTATGATTTTCTCAACAGTTAAATATTGCGTTTAAATATACATTTATCTATAAAAATTGAAATATGATGTTTAAATCTATCTGCAAACTAATAGCATTTTAGCAAATTTTCTAGGATTAACTCCTTGCAGCACTGATACAGCCCACCATTGTCCCATAGTTCAAGTGTACAAATGTAATCTAAGGTATTGGATTGATTTCCCTGCTACATGTGTCTCACCTGCTGTGATCAATGCTGTGGGTCCTCTGGTGGAGCGAGAGCGGTTTGATCTGGTACTGACGCACCTGGCAGGTTTTAGGCTGCAGCCGTGGGGTTACGTAGGCCTGAAGTGTCCCATACTGACCCTCAATAGACCTCACCTGCAAAAAGTATAAAAGATAGTTAGCATGGTTGGACTTAATAAAGTTTGTAGGATTGTTTATATACTTATTACTATACTACTTAAAAACACGCACCAAAAATTCATGTAAAGTGGTTTGAAGTAATGGTAAGTGCATTTCATAAACACATTCTTATGCATCATTACCATATACACCATTGTAGTGCAATTTAAGTAACAGGATGATAAACTTATTCAACTAAAAAAAAAGTGAGGAATACTGAACACTTTGCATATGTAGCAGAAGGGGGCGGAGCTACCAGGTGCCTAAACAAGAAAAGTGCAAAATAAAATAAGAACAATATCCTTAATTACAATTAACAAATTTATTGCACTACTGTGTATTCTTAAATATTGACATTAAGTCAGCTATATCAGCAGCATTAAATTCTTATTTGTCTACATAATAATAATAATAATAATAATAATAATACAAAAAAAAAAACAACTGAGTAGAAACATCACTATTATTGATGCACTGTTTAGCAGCAGAACAGCAGCTGATGTAACCCTTCTTATGTAAACCTGTCATGTAGTGATGTAATCTCATGCTGAATACTGAAATAGTGCATTCTGCTACTGGGATCCTGGTTTAAATCCCATTTGTGCCGTGTAGTGCCTAGGATACCATTTTTGTCCGTAGTGGGTGGGAAACAATGTGACAGTTCAAACACACAAAAAGAAGGTTTTTTTTAAGCACTCACTGCTGGCTGTGTTGGTAACCTTCTCCACACAATCATCTAAATGCAATTACACGGAATGTGCCATTATTGCAGCATGACGGATGTGACTTTGTTCGTCAATCTTATACTACAGCAATTTGCAAATTCTGACAATGTTTGATTTAATAAAAAAAGATACAACCATAATTTTGTAGATAAATAGTTAGATTTAATGATGTGCATTAACAAATTAGCTCCTGTTGTCAAGGAAACTAAACATGAAAAAAAAAAACAACATGTGATGTCTGTGACTTTGATCATGACATGGTTGCTGGTACCAGAAAGGCTGGTTTAAGGTTTTCGGAAATAATGATCTCCAGTTGCTAGAATTTACAAAGAATGGTGCAAAAAATGGAAAGAAAATAAAATGAGTGATTGACAGTTTTGTGGGTGGAAATGACTTGATATGAGAAATTAGAGGAAAATGGCCAGATTGGTTCAAACTGCCAGGAAGGACAGAGTAACTCTTTACAACCGTGAGCAGAAAAGAATCTCAACATGCACAACTCATCAAACATTAAGGTAGATAAGCTATCACAACAGAAAACCAGATCAGATCAAATCCCACTCCTGACAGACAAAAATGAGAATCTGAAGCTTTTTTGTGAGCACAGACAGTTGCTGCAGATTTTCATTTAGATTTTAGTTGGTTTCAGTGAGCATGTGCTCATTATAGCCTTCAGAACCTGTGCTCACCATTCCATGTAAACTCTAGAGACTGTTGTGTGTAAGAGTCCCAGGAGATTAGCAGTTACTGAAAAACTTAAACCAGCCCATTTGGCTACAGCCACGTCATAGCTACAGAAAAAGGAGGTCACGTTTTTTTCCCCATACTGATGTTTGAAGTGAACATTAACTGAATTTACTGCCCCGTTTCTGTATGATATAACGCACTGTGCTACTGATACACGATTGGCTGATTGGATAACTGCATAAATGAGCAGGTGTACAGATGTTCCTATTACAGTTTTTTTCAGTCGCTAACAAGCGTTTGTCCAAACAGTTGTCACATTTTCAAAACTCTAAACACAATTAGCACAGCATCAGTCTTTTGTGGCCATACCATTCACACATTTCATGTCGTTTTCACACAATATGCAATCAGTAAACACATTTCCACAATGCTTACATTTCCTTAACAGACAAGTTATACCTCTCAACAAAATTATGGATTGTTTTTGTAGTATTCAAGAATGTTAACACACAACATCCCACAATAGCAACAACAATATTCCAAACCTTAGATACAGTATAAAAACCTCTGCTTCTGCAATGATATCAGTTCAAAAACAATATATCTCAGCTGATAATAAACAAACAATTGAATAATTGACACACAGCTGATTTATGTTGGGTGAATTGGGCCAACCACAGCTGATTCCAGTCTGGCTTAGACTCAGTGGCAGGGGTTATTTTTTTCTATTACTATAAAAAGAGGACTTTGAGGAGTGATGTTTTTGGAAACAGAAACAGAAAAAGACAAACACTGTAATGTTTGGACGTGGAAGAGGAAGAGCAAGGGGCCCAGGGAGAAGACCAGCTCCAGTGAGAGATGCAGGGCCAGGGAGAGGTGCAGTAAGAGATGCAGTAGGAGGTGCAGTGAGAGGTGCAGTGAGAGGTGCAGTGAGAGGTGCAGGAACAGGAGCAGGCCCAAGGAGAGGGCAAGGTAGAGGTGTAAGAATGCGTGGTGGTGGCATTCCAAGGGCTGCAAGAACAGTAGTCAGTGATGAAATTCGTGCCACTATCATTGACCATGTCTCTCACTAAGAGAGGCTGGTGAAAGAGTGCAACCCAATTTGAGGCGGTCAACGGTTGCCGCCATTATTCACATCTTTCAACAAACCAACAGGTAAGTATTGCATTTTACATGGATTGTTTCTATTCTCACTTGACATGTCAATAAGGTCATACAGTAATGCATATGTTGATTTTTTTCCCATCTAAAGAATGCAACGTCTTCCACCCTCTGGGGGAAGAGGAAAGCTCCTCAATAATGATCAAGAGCTTGCCATTGTAGAAATGGTTGTTGCAAAAATGCAATAAAACTGCATGAAATTAAAACTAGAATTGTGGAGGACCATGAGATATTTGGCAATATAGAAAGCATCAGCCTCACAACCATTACGCGTACATTGTCCAAACACAGAGTGCGGATGAAGCAGCTCTACACTGTTCCCTTTGAGAGGAACAGTGAGAGAGTCAAGGAGCTACGACGACAATATGTCCAGGTATAGTGTATATTCAATTCAATGTCCAGTTCTATAAGCTTTGCACTTTGCAAGTAGGTAACCTACACAGTAATAGGTTACAATACAGTATGGTATACAGTAATGACATTATATACATAAACTTTGTTTCAGAGAGTTATGGAATTGAAGGCCAACCAGGCCCCTCATGAATTCATTTACATAGATGAGGCAGGATTCAATTTATCCAAAAGGCGTCGACGTGGACGAAATATAATTGGAAAAAGGGCCACAGTTGATGTGCCAGGACAGAGAGGGGCAAACATTACCATGTGTGCAGCAATGGCAAATGCAGGATTACTCCTTCACAGATGTCAGGTTGGACCCTATAATACCGAGCGCCTCCTTGCCTTTCTCAATGATCTCCACCAGCGCCTGGTACCAGAGCAGGATCAGGAGGGTGAAAACATGAGGACCTTTGTAATTACCTGGGACAATGTTGCTTTCCATCATTCGCAAGCAATAACAGCATGGTTTGAAGTCCACCCAAGACTGGTAAGTCTCTTCCTTCCACCCTATTCACCTTTCCTCAACCAGTTCTTTTCTGCATGGAGGTGGAAGGTTTATGACCATCAGCCACATGACCAGATGTCCCTCCTTGAAGCCATGGATGCTGGCTGCAGGGACATCACAGTTCAAGATTGGCAAGGGTGGATCCGACATACCAAGCGGTTTTATCCCAGCTGCATCGCCTTGGATGATATCAGATGTGATGTTGACGAAAACATGTGGCCGAACCATGAAGATCGCAGGGATTAGATACATTAATTTTGTGCTATTTTTAGTTCCCCCCTTCTTATCTGGGCTTTTTGCTGTTTTGTTTTTTGTTTTTCAGAATGCTCTTATATATGATATTTTGTTCACTGTAAGCAATACTGTAAAACTTTTTCTGTTCTATTATATTGTGTTTCTACTGTAACTCCTTTAGTAAACAGTAAAGAAAAAAATAACTGTGGACATACAGTTCCCAACTAAGAAGTTTTGTGTAAAAGGTGGATTGCATGTTACCTGAAACATAAAAGTCTATGCAGTTTTTCTAATGTCAACAATAGCCAGTATTTTGAAACCTGGTGTACTTTGATTGACTGCATATACCTTGTGAAGTGAAAACAAGTGTTATTGTTTGACAGAATAATTTCATTTTGAGTCAGATTTCCAGTGTTTCGGTAAAGTTAGTGTGTGCAGAGAAAGATGTGTTCTGTTTTGAAATGGAGAGTTAGTATATATTTAACAAAATGTGTTTTTGAGAGGAAAATTATCAATTTGGCCAATTGTGTTCTGTAGGTGTAAGTCTGTGTTAAGAGTTTAGAAAAATTATCTTAAGTATAGGTAAGCGCTTGTTAGCGATTGAAAAAAACTGTAATTATTGTATTATTTATTATTTGCAACTGTGGCTACGGACATTTTTAAAGTACATTAATGAGGATTTTTGAATTGTCTGATCATGTGTTCATGACTTTTCTTTTCTTCGGTAAGTGTGACAACTGCAGGGAATTATCTGTCATTTTAAAACCTGTTTAAAAATCACCTTTTAAGAGTGTTAACTGTTATTAATTACCTTCAATTCCAGCCTTGTGGTGTTAGCCTGGCATCTGTATGTGGCAAGGAGGAAATTCCCATTTGGCTATGAAAGAAAGTGTGCAGACATTCACTATAGGCTCAAGTCGATGTAATGTAACGTAAGGTAATATTATACTTTATATTACTAACTAACTAGCAGCCTGAATAAATGGAAACATGTTAATGTTACCTCTGAATCGCATTCGCTGAAACTAACCACTGCTGAGTTCTTATCCACATCCAGCAAGTCTATAGGAACATCACTCTGTGAAAAGGGGAGGAAAGGAAAAAACACTACAGGTCATTTGCTAATATTGAGCTAATATTTCTAAACCATCCAAAAATGATATTGTTGTGTAGAGCCTCTCTAAGTCTGCCAATGTGCTCTGACCTGTAGCAGCAGGTTATCAATGGCGGTCTGCACCTCTAGCATAAGACTGTAGCTGGCATCCTCTTGGCACAGAGAGAACCTGTCATTGATGCTAAAGACCGGCACGGTGGATACAGCTGTGCTAGACTGCGAGCTTTGCTGGTATTTTTCCCGTCCCTGCATCACCTTGACCTGCAGCTGCTCCAGCTCGGCCCTACACACAAGCAAGCATGACATGAGCCTAAAAACTTGACTCCTCATGGTTAAAAGACAGGAAGTGTTTTTCTCTACAGGTTTACTGTCCTTCTGATATTTAAGATTTCGTTGCTCCTATCATTGCTCTCTAGTCTAATTCAGATGCTGCTTATCAAGACACCTACAGATTAACTCAGGTTATATAATCGTTTTTTTTTTTGGTTTTAATACTAGTAATATTTTTTCCTGATGTGAAGATACATTATGTTGAAGGAATCCCGGAGTGTTCCTGTAATAAGCAGTATATTGGTGCTGAAGATGGCGCTGTAGTTCAAGCGCATATAGATGTACCTGAGAGCAACCACCTTGGCCTGGGTCTCTCGGCTCATTTTCACCTCGTCCCCTGGACCTGCCTCCATCTGCTGAGGCTCTGTGCTGAGACCTGATACCCAGCCTACACATGCCATGTCAGGAATGAAATGTGAGCTCATTAGCAGACTTTGAATATGATTACATGTCAGAGTTCGTGTCTAATTATACGATGAAGATCCTCTAATGACAGATCTCTGATTACAGAAAATGACTCATCATTAATCCAGGCTCGTAACAGAAAACTGGCATGCATTAACACAAATCTCATCCATTGTAAAGTCCAGTATGCTTTAATGTAAAAAAAAAATCCTAATTGAATAGAATGCTATAGGTACAAGTCCATAAAAAAAGAAATCTGAAGAGTTTTAGCTAACCTGTGTATGTTGTCGTGACGACCTCATCATATGACTCCTTTCCTACACACCCTCCCTGGATCGATGTAACACTTTCAGTCAACACCTTGCAAACGCAGAAATATAGATTATAAATACATGAACACACACAGGACACGCAGTGGAACGTTTGTATTTTGCAAATCCTAATTTGAACTGGTTTTCACATACGGTCTCAAAACGCAACGTAGGCTCATTAGAGTTGTCCAGTCCGTAGATCTCGACCGTTCCATCATCCCTCCCGACCAGGATGTCTTTTACACCGTCACCCAGGATGTCGAACGTATCGATGCACAGAATGCCTTGAGAAAGCAATAAAACCCACAAAATCAACAACTCATCCAGATGCTTTAAAGACTATTTAATCAGTATTTTTGTTGTAGTTTACTGAACAGTGGTTAATTTTGCAGCTAGATGGAAATCTTTTCTGGGCATGAGTTATTTTATTACATGAAAGTGTATCTGTCAAATAAACTGAACATGCTAGATAAAATATATTGTGTATAATCTTAACTCCTAAGTTATAATATAATGATATTTACTCAACTAATGATCATTCTTTAACCAAACCACTTCTTAATGATCACTATAATAATTACGTAATTTAAAAAAAAGGTCTTTTTCCAAGAAATAAAACTATAGCACTCTGAGAAATAGGTTTACATGTACAAAACAGTACAAAGTTTTTATTACTGCTCACAGATATTGTTCCTCACCTCCTTTTTTCTTTTCATTGCCCACCTCCCACTTAGGGAGAGGAGCTGAACAGCTTAACTGTACTAAACCCATTTTGCCATCAGCCGTTCCATAAAGCACTTCCTCTCCATCCTTACCTGAACACAGAGGACAAATCGGGGGGAAATTATATAGTAAAATTGTATATATATGATATGTATATATGTAAGAATTCCCAATATTACAGTGTCACATTTACAGAGATGTTCACGCACCTCCATCTCTGTTATGAAGCTCCAGAACAGACGGTGGGCCGGAGATCTCAAAAGCATACAGCAGCTCTGAACCCTTACAGAAATCACAATGTAAAGCATTAACAAGGTCATAGGAGTATGTGTGGAGATATATATAGATATATATATATATATATGTATATATAAAGAAAAAAATATTTATATATAAAGAAAGACCATATGTAAACAATAAAGCACTATGTGGTGTCTGGATATAAGGAAATATATCAATGATGGCATTTTGGGATCTTTTTATCTTGCCATAAAAACAGAAACTGTTAAGCTCTCCATCCGAACATTTTCCCTGTCACACCATTAACTCTGACTGTTTCAAAGCAATGACAGTGGAGATCAGAAGAAATGTCTCCTCACAGAAAACCTCACTGTATCAATAATTACACAGTTTTTTAACTACTGTTCCTGATCCCTGTGACTGAGCTGAAAATAAAGAAATGAAGTATTACAGCAAGCGCAAGAACTCTGAGAAAATGAATCAACACTTTCTGAGCTATCAGATCTTAGAATTTAACAACACTGTGGTATAAAACTATTGAACTTAAAATCTGGAAACATGTATATCAACAGAGTTTGGTCCTTTTTTCACTAAAACACTTCATTTGTAAATTATCTAATAATGAATACAAATTAATTAATACATAGATGTTACCTGTAATATGCGCAGTACTCGATCCTGGCATGCCAGAACAGGCACTGTACGCCCCACAGTCTCCACCGGTAAACACACAATGTCATTGATCTTGTCCCCTGATAGAAAATAGTCCTGGTCTTTGCAGTCACAGTAGTGGTTGTAAATGTAGCTGGCACAGACAAAAAGGTCCGACCCAGAAACACGCCTGCCCAGAAGGTTCAAATTGTTATATCTGTGTCTGACACGAGTGTGCAAACAATAGAAATGATGGCTGAAAAAAAAAAACAGATTAGATCTAAATATAATGGAAATGAAATAATAACTCACATGGCGTTGATGCTCTCTGTCAGATTGGCCCCAAAAGATAGGAACTGTTTGCCCTTTTTGGTGTAACCCCTAACCTCAGAACCTGAGCAAACAAAGATCTTCTCCTGCGGTGTTCCTAATGCCCCTCCCAGCTCTAGCCTGGAGATCTTCTGTCCAGGGAGACTTCTGAATACAGGCTGGGTGAAAGAGAAAGAGAAAAAGAGAGAGAGAGAAAAAGAGAGAGAGAGAGAGAGAGAGAGAGAGAGATGAGCAATCAGGTTTGAGTTTAAAACATGGCACCAATAATGTGTTTTGATTCTTCTAACAGTGGACCGGGGAGATGTTCATGAGGATTGTGTGATGAAAGAGAGACTTCTATGAATGATGCTGATAATCAAAGTGCAAACTCATTTCCTCTTGTACACTTATAAGAAGTCGTTTTATAGATATATAGACATTTTATATATGAAAAGCTTGTGATTATTGTAGCCAAACATGCTTGATTTGCTGATGATTTTTTTCAAAATACTTGAAATACTTCAATATACAGTACGGTGCAACTTGCATTTTTTGTAAAAAACTAAAGCTGTTTTGTGACAATTAGTGTTGTTAAACATGCTATAGAAATAAACCCAAACTGAACTGAAATAATGCACCCTTAATCGCAATATTTCTTTTCTTTATTTCTATTCAGGTTTCATGTAGGTTGAGATCCATGCAGAATCAGAACAGTCTCTTTATAACTATCAGCTTTATGCTATAAGCCAAGTGAATTTACACAGCACGTTCAACAAGTCACTTCCTGTCAAGTCAAGTCAAGTCAAGTCAAGTCAAGAAGCTTTTATTGTCATTTCAACCATATATAGCTGTTGCAGTACATAGTGAAATGAGACAATGTTTCTCCAGGATTGTGGTGCTACATAAAACAAAGACAGGGCTAAGGACATAGACAGGGCTAAGGACCACACCAGATTTAAAGATGTGTTTGAATGTTTAGTTAATGACAAATTCAATACTCACAACCGCCTCTCCCTTTTTCATCCCGAAACAGTTGACCACTCCATCATGATCTGCAACAGCAACCTAAACAGAAACACACACATACACACACAAATGTTACTACCAATACCAGTCAATTTAAGAGTTTGAGATGAGTCAGTGAGGTGAATCATTCAGACTCTGGTGCAGGCCCACGTAGAGCATAATTATTTCAACCGGATGCTTCGGATGCTCTTCTCATGAATGGGTGTGTTGTTTGTTGCATGCAACTGAAACCTGGTTTACCTTTTGTGTTGCTTTACGGCCCACTGCAGGTAAAATTTTCATCGTTTTCGGAGAAGTCACTCCAACCTTGGCAAAAGGAATAGAGCAAAGTCATTTCTATTACGGCAAGATCTAACAACAGAAACAACAATTTTGGTCATATTTTTTCTGATATTTTAATAATAAAACATTCTCTTAAATTGTAGTGATAGAATTATAAAAACAAAATAGCACTTGTGCTTATTTCACTGCTTTTTTCCACTTGTTATTTGACTTTAAATATTTAAGCCCCGCTCACTTTGGCTCAATTAATGTCATATAACCCCTATTTTTTTTAAATATGTATGTTCATTTATGTATCGTTATGAAATACATGTTTGTTTTCTTTATAACATTTATATACAATTTTATCAATACATGAACTCACAATGTATTTTTTTTTAAAACTAAAAATATATATATTTAATATTCAGAACCAAAAATCTCATCTTCTTCATGACCTGCATTCATAAACTTACAAACCTGCTTTTAATTTATGCAAAATTGTTCTGTTGGTGTGTAATTGTGGCTTGCAAAAGCATTAAATCTCTTGACAAATTGTGTCTTGTTAAAGCAAAATGCAGAAATCATAACCATGTGCCATAATAGTAACATAGAATAAATCATACAAATAAACATACTAGATGTGTAGCTGTACGAGAGCACTCCTACCTGCAGGTAATCAACATGCTTTAAATTGAGCTCCATCTTCTCAGATTTAAAGAGATCACAGCAAACCGTAGATATATCACTTTAGCTTATTTTAAGATTTTCATAACGCTAATATATTATAATACACAAATGTTTCAGATATATCTATATCATTTGCTGGGGTAAAACAGCAGTAAGACAAATCACCACAAGTAAATGGATTAACATAAACTCATGGATTAACGTTACTCGGATCACGACACTGCTACTGTAGGTTAGCTCATTTGTAAGCTACCTTCACACATATTGCTCCATTTTATATATCTAAAATAACTAGGCAGTTGTCCGGATACACCGAATACACTTTTATAGCCATATAACAAACTTTATAACTTGCTAAAAACAGGTTTAAGCTTTCTAAACAGTCAAGTAACAGGCATCATGTGCTAGCAAAACGTTTTATTCAACGCTAGTCCGCCATATTTGATATTCCCTGCCCTGACACATCCACGGTTGCCGTGGAAACAGGGCTCCGTTCCAAAATGACTCAAAAGTCTCTAAATAAGTGCCCTACCTATGTGAGTAAATAATGGCGACTGGATCCCTACCTAGTGCACTTCTCATATTAAAGGAAGCCTTTTCAAATTAAAAAAGGATAAGTGGATACGCATCGCTCATGAAAATGAAATAAGATCATTTATAAATGAATATACAGAGATGTAATAAAGATATTTTACTATTTAAATATAAATAGATGTTAACACAGAATATAAAATATAATTATAATATTTACATATGTGTTCATTAATAAATATGGATATGCGTTTGTATTAAAGTTGTATTTAAGCTTCAAATAAAAGGATATAATAATAATAATAATAATAATAATAATAATAATAATAATAAGTATTATTATTATTATTATTATTATTATTATTATTATTATTATTATTATCATTCTGTAGTGAGATAAGAATTTAATGGTGATGATATAGCTGTCTTAATATCAATATTTAAGAATACACAGTAGTGCAATATATTTGCTCATTGTAATTAAGGAAATTGTATTTTTTTATTATTATTATTATTATTTTTTTTTTTGCACTTTTCTTGTTTAGGTTAAGAATCCTTTCAGATTTCTTAGCTGCATCTCAAATGATACACACTATGCACTTACACTATGCACTCTGTACACTGTATCTTATTATTATTATTATTATTATTATTATTATTATTATTATTATTATTATTATTATTATTATTATCTTCTATAAATAGGGTTTTATAAATAAATACTTGATACCATACTAAAATGGCTGTTTTTTAACCATTAATGCTCAAAGCTGGACTAGAAAGCCTTCATCTTGTGTTGATGATGCTGAAAACATTTAGTCAGTCCTGATCATCACATGAAAACAGATGGACCTTCTGATTGATGTCCACAGCCCTTTAACAAAGTAAAGGCCTGTTTTGTAATTTATTTATCCCCCATGCAAGATGAGACCTGATCTACTCTGTGTGTGTGTGTGTGTGTGTGTGTGTGTGTCTGTGTGCGTGCGTGCATGTGTGCGTGCATGTGTGTGTGCATCAAAAAAAGCGATAGCAGCACAGAGTGGCCCTGAAATTTCACCCACAAACGACCACAACAGCAGTCACTCCACACCAACAAAAGATTACAGAAATAGAGCTGAGCTAGCAGGAGGCAGAGACCATTATAAACTTCACCTTTAAATAATATTTGAGTTTATTCCACCCATTTAATCCAGTGCAACATCATCACCTGTAGCTTTTATGGAAATACATTTTGATGAATAATTGATTAAACTTATAGAGTTGACTTTTTGTGTTTTGTGTGAAGTATGTATGTGTGTTTGTGTGTGTGTGTATGTGTGTATATGTGTGTGTGTATGTGTGTGTGTGTGTGTATGTGTGAGTGTGTGTGTGTGTGTGTGTGTGTGTGTGTGTGTGTATGTGTGTGTGTGTGTGTGTAGAATGTGATGTGGAATTACAATAAGGTGGAACAGAGTCAAAGCAGTTTAGCACAACATAGACCTTATTGAAAAACATAATGGTTAGCCAAAACAGTTCACGTATGACAGTGAGGCACAGATAACTAAAAGCTCTCAGCTATCAGATTCATCTTTCAGGAACATCTGCCTTTGGCAGGAATGACATTCTGGCATCTTTGAATTAATTAGACATCAACAAAACCATGTTTAGAAACCTTGTTGTTGTCGGCATTAAGATCTGGACTACTGCAAATGCAGGATGAAATACTTCTCTATCATATAGAGTGTTATAACATCCTATGTCATAAAAAATTACATTAGAATTCATATAGGCACCTGTAGATGAAGTATTTCTAAACTATATTATTAGAATAAATTAAATAGTATCTATTGGTAGGAGCAATATTTCACATTTATAATACAATTTTGTAAGCCAAAGGAAAACTGTTTACAGCAGAATCTATGAAGGAAACAGCATGTAATCAGATAAAATTGGTCTCTTCTTAAACAAATAACCACAAAATTTGTTAATAAAAATAGTAATGGCTGTTCAACTCATTTACTCAAGTCATCATGTACACAAATACGATTTTAAATGAATAAGTCTGTCTTCTTTTGTCCAGTCCACTTTTCAGTCCACTGCGTCACTCAGAGCAGTAATTTCAGAAGTATGTTCCCCCAGAACTTTGTATCATTGCAATAGTAAAAAATCCCAATTTTTCCACAGTGTTTTCATTCTTAGAACCTGAATCTTCTGCCGTTTCCAAAATGTGGCTCCCTGAATGAGCGGCCGGACTGCATAGCTGCATTTCCCACAGAGTTCCTTAGCTGCTTCAGCACCATCCACAGCAGGAGTCCCATCAGCAAAAGAAGGAGGGTAAGAAGTCCCAGATACACACATATATTCCAGCCCCATCCCATCTCAAGTGGCATAGAGGTGGAGGCAACCAGGAAGCGTCTCGGGGCAGGCATCAGTGTCCACAGATCTGAAAGCACCAGCCTGCTATATATCCTTGAAGATATCCTTCATGTACTTCCAGTGAAAAGCAGCTAGGCATAAAACATTACAGGCCCTTGGATATGGGACTGTGTCAGTCTATCTGGTATGAATTTCTCCTTGACATTATTTTTCTGACTTTGTATGCTCCAGCAGACACGTCTGGCATCTGCTGTGCTGCGCTCAGAATGTGACTCGTGCTGCCTTTCCAAAAGCTTCCTCTGCTGTTCCCTCCCACTGTGGATGGAGGACAGTCAATCTCTCTGATTTCTCAGCAGGTAAAGACACACACACGCACACAAACACGCACACACGCACACACACACACGCATGCACGCACGCACACACAAACGCGCGCGCGCACACACACGCACACGCGCGCACACATACACGCACACACGCACGCACACACGCACGCACGCACAAACGCGCACTCACACACACATACACACACACACACACACATACACACACACACACATACACACATACACACATACACACATACACACACAAACACACATACATAGTTCACACAAAACACAAAAAGTCAACTCTATAAGTTTAATCAATTATTCATCAAAATGTATTTCCATAAAAGCTACAGGTGATGATGTTGCACTGGATTAAATGGGTGGAATAAACTCAAATAATATTTAAAGGTGAAGTTTAAAATGGTCTCTGCCTCCTGCTAGCTCAGCTCTATTTATGTAATCTTTTGTTGGTGTGGAGTGACTGCTGTTGTGGTCGTTTGTGGGTGATTTTTCAGGGCCACTTTGTGCTGCTATCACTTTTCACACACACACACACACACACACACACACACACACACACACACACACACACACACACACACACACACACAAATGTGCTTTTCATGATATAACGAGGTTTATTGGCAGAAAAAAGTACTGACTACATTCAGTCAGAAGGGGGCGCCAATAATATCTGCTGCTTTTTCCAACGCTTTATTTATCTTCGCAATATGGTGACATGATAAGATCATAGAAATCATCTCTTATTTTATTTTTGTGCTGTATATGTGAAATAATAACAGGTAGGAATCAAAATCGTAAGTGATAAAGTGAGGAAACCTAAAACCACACACACTCACACTCACACTCATAAATCTGATCCCAGGAATGACTTCCTTCAGCTTTAGGCTTTTATCCAGAAATGACAAGGAGTATCTTATCATTTAGAGCTCTTTGAATAAGCTAAAAATCAGAGGATCCCTGAATATAGAATACTAAATATTCATCAATACAGAATCAAGACACAGAGCCTTGTATGAACAAAGCCTTTGCTATCCCTTTCATTCAGGCCATAATCTGATTACATTACAATACATTGTTTTGTATAAATGATGAAAGATCATCATGACCTGGAATAAACGCTTCATTGCCGATGATATGCAAAATATGATCTACAGGGACAGTTATTAGTTAGTAGTTATTCATACAAAATACTAATTATACCTTGTGCTTATTTTCACCATGCCTGTTTAAAATTTGTTGGTTCTACCTTCAGTGTGTATATTTATTTACATCTTATAGTTTTCAGTCATTAGTTCATTTTTTTTTTTAATTCAGTACTTCAGTACTTCAGACCTTGTGCAGTTTAAGTAAGCAATGTTTCATTTTCTGTTTCATTATTTTTACTTCCCCAATGTGCAATATCTTGTGTGTTTATAATGTGTAGTATTTTCACATGCACTGTTATCTCTTATCCCCTATATACAGGAACCTTATGAGAAGTCCTACTCTTTAATCTTTTATGACTTTTTTTTTATTTAATAATAAAAGACACAGCGATCATCTGATAATCTAGGTCAGGGTACATGTAGGGGAGAGTGGAGCATATTGTTAACAGACTTCATTTAATAGTTTCCACATATACTGGTATGACAAATCTTCCTTTATTTACTGGTTGTGTGTAAAAAAAATCACATAAAAATTAAACAACTCTAGTGTCCTGGCTAAGTATCTCCTGATCTTCTCTGAAAACTTCCTGATGACTGGAGCAACCAATAGCGCCTTTCTCCATCACTCCTGTCTCCTCATTTTCTTTCTTTATTGACCTTCACATGACATCTGTCTTAATCACTTGCAGTACATGTCCTGCAGGTATACCCCTGTCTGTTTTTCTTGACCTGGTTCTCCTACTGCAATAAAATAGACAAAGACAAGAAGTTTATTAATCCTGAAGGAAATGCCTTGACGAAAAAAAAAAATGAATACAGAAAATCATAAATCTAAATTGTACGAATTTACACAGTTATTAGAAATTAATACTTTTTTAATACTCGTTCTAACACAGATCTTCCTTTAATGTCTTCTTAGACAGCATCTGCCATGTACAATGGCTTGTGTCTAAAAGATGAGGGTAAACAGTGAAAAGATCACGTATGCCTGAACAAATTCATACATAACCTACACAGACAGATAAACAACCTTTGCTTCATGTTAATACTTATTTATTTATCTTCATAATTTGTTAATTTAGAAGTTAATGTGTTTACTGACACACATACTGTTACTTTATCTTGTATCTTGGACATGTTACAATGTGCACCTTTGGACTATATTCTAACATTTCACTTCTCTTGTTTTCAGGTAAATAATGAAAAGGTATATGTAGAACAAGTAACTGTCATAATTGCTTGGACATTTCATAATGATTCATAATGGTGAACATCTTCACCGATGCACACATGTTCCTCATGTCTTGCTAATTACCCTCCCAATTTATACCTTTTGCTGAGTCCTTGTTGTTTGTTACCTGGTGGTCACTGGTCTCGTTTTTTTGTAACTTGTTTTTTACATTAGATTCTTAATTTTTCCTTGACTGTTTTCCTATGTCTGTTAGTTTTGTTGTTTTGTTAATAAAATCCTTGTCTGTCTTTTAGTAGACAGTTTGTTCTCATGGAGGCACCTTCCCCTGACATATAACAATAAAATATACTACAGAAAACAAAAAATGTTAGGATGCGTCCCACTATTTGGTAATTAGTTTGGCAAAACGACACATAAAACCTTCATGCCTGAGGCTTATTGTCAGAGAGCTAATATACAAATAATGAATGAGCTGACAGACTAATAGATGCATCTGTGTGATGTGCAAGCTGTTTGGCACATCGTATATTATTTTAGACAATAAATCTTTGAATTCTCCCTTAGCTCCCTTAGATTTCTGAGGTGACTGTGATTATTTCTAAAATTACAGAGTGCTGGCACTTCTTTAATCCACTGTCAGAATCAATGCTGGCTGCAGTTGGGATTTAATAATGCTGCTAGAGTCTAGCAAATAAGTAAATAAGCCATGAGAATGCTGAATGTTTGTAGTTGAGAATTGTTGTGTACATGTGAATGTGTGGTGATGGGACAATGGAGACGATTGTACACCACACTAAGAAGTGGTGTAAACTACTTTAAATTTAAACTATTTAACACTAAAATTACTGTGAATGGAACACAATGGAATTACTGTTTAGCGAACAAAGCTTTGAAAAACAGTGCAAGAGTCAATTTACATTCAGATAATCTTCCATATATCTGAATAAATGCACCAAATACACACTCTTCCAATATACATCTATGTCTACAGCACCATCCATATAAAACCGTTTGGCGCTAAACTTTGTTAGAGCAAAAGTATGCATAGAAAGTAGAAAACAACTTGTGTAACTGATGCTCTTTTAATATTTTATGAAATACATTTGGAGTTTAGTGTAGTGATGAACGGCAAAAATGAAGTGAGGTGAAATGAAATTGAAATCGAAATTTGAAGTCAAAAGTTTAATTCATTCATTGGATTAATTCAGTCTATGTTGGAAGTGCAGGTAATGGATAAAGTTACAGTATGTCCTTTGGTTTATACAAATATAAGTGAATTTTTTGAATGCTTTAGTTGATGTCTTGTCTTCAACATGTTTGTCTTTTCTTGGAGATGGAACTGAAGTGCTTCGTCTTACCACTGATCATTTTAAAGTGTTGATTGCTGGTTTAATCAGAGCAGTCAGATAGATGTGCACAGATGAAAATGATGTAATCAGCTCTGAGGTTACAGCTGGAATATAAAGCCACCCTGGAGACTGACAAACATTTGAGTGTCTTCTTTATTTTTTACTTTGAAAATGTAATTAGCTGGAATTATTTGTGTATAAACAATGATGCAGCATTGAGTCATTGTCTTATTGTGTTTTACTTGGAACATTTTTCTTTTGTTGGAAAAGAAATCTAAGAAAAAGAACCACAGCATCACATTTCTGGTAAAATTCTGTAACGTATATAATCTTTTGACGTTTTAATTCTCAAGATGTCAGATCTTTAAATTCTAATTTTCATGACACCTTTCTAACTGAAATACGATTCTTCTTCATTACTGTAATGTAGGCTTGTTACTGTAATGTACACTAAAGCGATTACTGATGAATGAATGAATAAATGAATATCTCTAGGAACTGCAGTGCAAATAAGATGTACAAGAGATAAAGATTACATTTCAGAGTAATTATAATCACCACTGTCACCTCAGAGACAAGCTGCAGTTCAGTTTGCCTGAGCCTCATTTATTCAATCACACCAACTTCATATTTGTGGTAAAATCTATTGTGTGTATGTATGTGTGTGTGTGTGTGTGTTTGTTTGTTTGTCTATATGTGTGTGTGTTTGTGTTCTTTTTAGGTATGTGTTTATGTTTGTGTGTGTGTTTATGTTTGTGTGTGCGTGTGTGTGTGTGTGTGTGTGTGTGTGTGTGTGTGTGTGTGTGTGTGTGTGTGTGTGTGATGTTTATTGGGCAGGTTTGCGCCACAATGCAGATCTGGGTCGAGCTAAGTGCTCAGGTAATCTGATAACACTCTTCTCACATCACTCCCAGTCTGCCAGTAGTTCTCAAGGTAATTAGGGCTTTGTGTTTCTGCACAATGCTCTAATCAGAAGTTGTGTGATATTTGTCAAATTCCTTGGACCATCACACACTCACTCAGCCCACCTAGCTGCAGGTTTCCCTCTGGTTTACATTTTAGTTTTTTTTCTATGCATCTTTATGAGCATCAGATGATTATTATTACAGGAAAATCAGAAGAACTTGATCTAATTATTTTTGCTGTATTTTTTAAAAACATATATTTATTGTTTTTTTATTATAAATTATTTACTTAGATTGTATTCTTATTATTCTTATTCTTCTTATTATATATTTTAAAATAATTTTATTACTTATTTTTTTAATACATACAGTATTATCTTATAGTCTAACTAATCTAGTATTATCTATTTTATTGTTCATGATTTTCCATGAATTTAAAGGATTATTTTGTCTTGCATAATAAATCTTTAATAAATATTATATGATGATTACAAGCATGACAATAATAAGTTGCTTTATTTATTTAGTTTTTTTTTAATTTTATTTAAATATTGTACTTAAATATTGTACAATAAATGCATTACAAAAACTCAGTGGAAGTAATTATTTTAATACTTAAAATAATTTAAATAATTAAAATAATGTTTATAAAAACATAAAAAAAGTAAAAAAAGTAAAAAACTTTTTACTTTTTTAAAAAGTAAAAAATCTTATTTTATTATTCAACAAATTAACATTCTCATTAATGTTTTTTTAATATAAAAAAGTAATAGTTTAAGAATAATTGCATTAGTTTTTGTCATATTTATGTGGATTGTACAGGATTATGTGGATTGTACAGGAATTTGTTTTATTTATGTGGATTGTTGTGTAAAGCTGTGACTGAAGATGAATGAATGAATGTAAAATTATTATAGTAACTGCTTCGGTCTCTCAGGATGAATCGGTCGAGTGTGTGACGTCATCACGGGGCGTGTCTTGGGCTTCAATGAAAACTAGTGCAGCGTTTAGAGATCTGAGCTCGCGCACAGGTGAGAGGGAAAGCAACAGGTAAGTTTTCTCTTCTTCTCTAGTAGGCTTATAATATACACAAACGACTTTATAAAGGAATGAACAATCAATCTGGCATATACTCCTTTCATATTTTATTATTAACATGGGCCATTGATATTTCTTCTTCTTCTTCTTCTTCTTCTTCTTCTTCTTCTTTTTCTTTTTCTTCTTCTTCTTCTTCTTCTTCTTCTTCTTCTTCTTCTTTTTATTATTATTAGTAGGAGTAGTAGGAATAGTTGTGCTATTTATTTATTTATTTATTTATTTATTTATTTATTATTTGTTTACTATTTTATCAATTTAGTTTTTTTTTTATTTTTAGATTTTACACCTCAGGAATCTTGGAATCTTCACTCATGGTAAGAGCAGTGCAACCTGTGAGTATGGACTTAAAAATGAACAAGATGAAAGAGAAGAGAAAAATGAGAGAATGAAATGAGGGAATGAAGGACCACAAATAAGACCTATATGACTTAATTAATTATTTTAAATTAAATATTTAAAACATCTGCGAATGTTTGAGACCGTTTCTAATCCCTGTTTCTAATTTCTCAAATGAATATATCTTCAACATTTTTAATTATTACAAGAAAAAAATGGAATGATATCATTAATATTTAATAAAGATGAGAAATACTACAGCAGTTAATAAAAATAAAAAAATAGTTTTTTCCAGATGTAATGTATAAATATAGAGAATTATATAATATCACAATACTTCAAGTTGCTTCCATAATATCTAGATCAATTATTTAATTCTATTTAATATCACACACAGGGGAAATCCAGTGAGGAATGTGATAAAATCTTGGTCTGTCCAATTTTAATATTTTAATATAATTTTTGATCTACAATCTTTATTATTTCTAGAATAGTTAAATATACTGTAAGTGTTTAGGGGTCTTAAACTTTGGATTCTTTAAATATTCTTTAGCTGATTCATTTTTCTTCCAAATGGATTTAAATTGGAAACTGTTCTGGGGATATAAAAACAGGATTTCCTGTAGAGAGAAAACTGAAGAACACTGAAGAAGGTTTTAAGATGAAAGAGTATATTATCTCTTTGCCCAACATTATTAATCTTGCACTCAAACTCTAAGCTTGTATCAGTTATTGTGATATTAGTATTAGGATTAGGTTACGAATGGAAACCAAAGCAACCACAAAACCATTATTTGACTTTGTAGTTAACTTTAATTGAATAAATAAAGACTTTATATGAGACAAGGCACAAACACAAGGCTTCAGGGAGTTCAAGATGATCAGAGGATTTCAGAGCTCTGGAAGGCTGGATTACAGTAGAATGGACTCCTTTAATCTAATCATTTAATCTACAAGTAGTAGTGATGCTTGGCTTGTCATGTCACATGTTTTTTAACATCGCTGTTCTGATATGTGATGCGTAACATTACTTCAGATTATCACTTTAGATTTAAGAATAATGCAAATGTAATATTTGTAATTTTCTTGAGAAATATCAGTGATGAAATTACACAGTAATTATTTTTACTTAATTATTGATTTAAAAATGGTTATGGTATCAATTTTTTTAACATTTTGGAATAATTTTATTATTATTTTATTTTAATGTCAGCGATAATGTTAATGTTTCCTGAACTAAGATTATCTGCATCAGAGCAACATTAACAAATTATAAAAATATTAAAAGTTAACACAGTGTTTGTCCAGATGTCAACTACATATTTATACACATGCGTTTGCATTAGTAAATATTTATTCCATTCATGAGTAAAAATTTATAAAACTACATCCACATCATTAACATATATTAAAGCATAACATGTAAATAAATAATCAATAAAAATGAGGTTTGTAAGCATAAGTGTTTAGCTTATTTGATAAATTTTTGGCAATGAACCTCTAAAGATATTACTTAAGGCATTAATTTTTCTTGTCTCTTGGATGGCTAATGCATTATTATTGTACATAAATACATTAATAGAACCAAATGTTACCTTACTTAATTTTATAGTTTGTTTATATTAACTAATAGAGTATATACTTTAATACTCTTTAAAATAACTATAAAATCAGTTGCAACAAAAATAAAGAGTTTAAATTATTGTCTAATATAATGATTACAGCTGTCTCCTATGTGTAAGGGGGTTTATAGATAATTTAAATACCTGATTTGAATAAATTAAAATATTACTCTATTAATGATCAGAAAAGTAACAGAAAAGACTGGATTTGTAGTATTCTACTCAAATCATAGCTTAGACAGAATTTTGGCGATAATCCGAGCTGTTCAGATTTTCTTGTGCTAGTGCATGAATCTACATAAAATATTTACCTCAGTTTATAAATGATTCTCATAGCATTCACATAATAACAAGAAAGAAGCTTCACAAATATAAGAATGAGGAGCTGTAATAAATGGAGATTAAAGGATCTCATATCCTAACACCTGAGCTGACAACATGAAAATGACATCCTGAAACATTTTTGATTCTGTCTACAGAAGAATGAAAGTGTATTAGTGTTAGGAAATGATCTACAAATTCATAAAAGTGAAGCCCTGCTTTAAAATGGCTGCATAGCAGGTAAAGCATAGCTGCTGTGTTGCTTTAAATGATTTCAAGTGATGAGCAGAGTTCCAGTGATTTGTGTCAAGTGCCAAGTGATCAGGCTGTGCTTTGTCCTTCAGGCTTACCGAGGAAGTGTGAGACCCTTTGTGCACTTCAATGCCAAGCAGGATGCGGATATCTTACGAAAAGCCATGAAAGGAATTGGTGAGGAAGCCATATTTATCCTGATTGTCAAACTGAGCTTATCAAGCTGGTTTTGTAATCACGTATTCCATTCACGTCAAATATAAAGGTCAAACTCTCTCTCTCTCTCTCTCTCTCTCTCTCTCTCTCTCTCTCTCTCTATCCGAGTGTTTCTTTCTATTAAAGTACAGGAACGCAGCAGCTGATTAATGCTACGTAATTCTAAGTTGCACGCCTGTTAGGGTAAAAAGTTCAGACAGTAACTAATGATCTCATTGTTCTTACTTCACCCAAAATCAGCCATCTATATCAGTTAAACTGTTTTAATTACAAGGTTCTGTCACTTCTCATATGTGTGTGTGTGCGTGTGTGTAGTGACATACTATTTGCATAATAATTACTGTCAGCACAGCTTGCCATATAATTCTTAAAAAATTAGAAGTGATACTTAAGAAACAAAAAGCACAGAGATGGTCTGGGTCACATCACTTCATCATTTTTTCACACAGCATGCGATTCAATGTTTTAATTCTTTTATATCACAGCAAGTTGCCAATGATTCGAATGATTAAAGAATGACGCGGTTTACTTTTTGTCTGTTTTAGTTACATGTAATATTATTGAACGTCTTTTTCAAGACACGTTTGTTGCTGTTATGTCTTTTGGCTAGAGGGCACAAAAACATTTTCGTAGCAATATATAATTTTTATGGTAATATTGATGGTAAACTAATAGGTGAATTTCTGTACTTAGTCGTCCCTTGAGTGTTAAGTGTCAGGAAATTTCCGCTGTTGTAATGATTGAAAAGAAGTATCTGCTGCTCAGCATGTATTAACCTGTGGTTTGAGATGGTTTAATCATTCTTGCAACTCAGTGTGTATGTTGTTTCCACACAGGCACGGATGAAGACACCATCCTCATGCTCTTACCCACCAGGAGCAATGAGCAGAGACAAGAGATCAAGGCAGCTTATAAGAAAGCGCATGGCAAAGTGAGGCA
This sequence comes from Tachysurus vachellii, assembly GCF_030014155.1. Taxonomy (NCBI): domain Eukaryota; kingdom Metazoa; phylum Chordata; class Actinopteri; order Siluriformes; family Bagridae; genus Tachysurus; species Tachysurus vachellii. The sequence continues at coordinate 21,358,820 of NC_083472.1, forward strand.
CAGTCTTACACCCACTGTTCATATTCAGTCCTGAATACTGAGAAATCTTAAACCCAAGATTCTCAGCCATTAGCTGTGGAACTCAGGACTGTGGTTAAAATTGTGCACATGCAACAGAACATGATCGATGGCTAAAGAAATCACTTTCAGACCTCCTGGCCTGTACATGGTAGAGAATGATGACTCTGTAGGGAAGCTTTATTAACAGGGCTGTCAAACCCAGACCTCAATTACTTTGCCGTCAGTCAATGACTATATATAATTTTTATAGCTCATCTCTCTCTCTCTCTCTCTCTCTCTCTCTCTCTCTCCCTCTCTCTCCCTCTCACTCTCCCTCTCTCTCTTTTATCTCTGTCTCTCTCTAGGACCTGGTGAAAGACCTGAAGTCAGAGCTGGGAGGGAAGTTAGAGGACCTGATCATGGCTCTGATGTCTCCCCCACGTGTCTATGATGCTGATCTGCTCCATGCGGCCATCAAGGTCAGGTCAAATGTTTATACGACTGTTTTAGTCTGTAGTCTTTTATATAAGAAGACTATATATATATATATATATATATATATATATATATATTATAAATATAAAAATATAAGAGAGAGATGACATTTTTAATCTCAGAAAATCTATATTGAACAAATATACCCAAATGTATTTGCTCTCATTTGCATACAGAAGCTTCTAATTTATCTAAGGAATGAATCACGACGGAACATGACGATCTAGAAAAATAATCCTGGACTGGGTAGAGAAAAGCAGAAGCCTGTAATGGATTATTTTCCAATCACTACACATCTCATAGTGGCGTATTCTCTTTATTCAACAACAATTTGCTAAAGATTACATAGTTTTATTTATTAATAAACCCTTTCCCTTTATAGTTCCTGTTATCACCTGTGTTAAAAAGGTTGTCATATTACAGAGAATCCAGATAAATGTAATTGTCTTTCTTAGACACTTTCCCATAAGGAAAATTTACTGGCTGTTATGAAGTTCTGAAACAGAAACCTTTTATAAAATGTGAAATAAATGACATAAAAAAAGTTTGCATACAAAGATGATCCTTCTAAAATTTAGGTTTAGATTTTTTTAAAATCATATTTTGACCCTGAGAATGGCTTTGATGTACCTTATTATTTATCTATGTTCTACCTATTTTTAAAATGATTTATATATTATTTAAAATTTATAGGGAGCTGGAACTGATGATAAAGTTCTGATTGAGATCCTGGCCTCCAGAACATCTGAACAGTTAAAGGAGATCATCAAGATATACAAGAAAGGTAATTTTTAAAAATATTTGGGAAAAATATAATGCTGTATACTGTAAGTATGTTGTTACCGGGTCACACAGAAGAAGATGGGCTTTTTTAGAGAGTTGTTCCTCTGAAAGTTTTTCACATTTATTCAACTGGCAGATGGTTTTTATCTGAAACTGATTTATAATAGGGCTGAGCAGGTCAAGATGCACACAGTTTTCTAATCAGTTGTCAAGACCCTTAACAACAGAGCCAGCATTTTTCTTATCCTTTCTAGGTACCTCTGGCTTGCTCCTTAAGGGTCTAGAACTATATCTGGATTTCTGTAAAGCATCAATATGATACGACAATGATTAAATTATGAAAGTGCTATACAAATAAAAATAAAACTGTGATAGCTTCTCTCAACCATGTCTGAACATATAAAATGATTCGAAATGATTAGACCATCAGTTACACTGTTACTATATTTCTTAGTATAGTAGCATTTGGGAATTTTAGCATCCAGTACATTTCTAGTGATAATAATGTAAGCCATTATGACCTGCCAGAGACATCTTGAAGCCAGCAATATGGAGTTTCAAGTGGACTCCAAGATTTATTGCTAGAGTTTCTGTTATTCGATTGTGAAAAACCCACTGTGACCCCGTGTGCATTCATAGCCACCAGATGCCACTGTGTGTGTGTGTGTCACTTGATCCAGAAACTGGAGAAAGAAATGCCATCTCTTATACGCCAATGGAAAATATGACAGAGAGCTCTTTTTAAAACCGGGTCCTTCCAAGATGTCCCGTCTGTCTTCATTAAGGTTTGAATTGACGTTACTCACGCTTTCCTATCTCATGTTTCAAAACCTAGAGCATGGAGGCAAGCTGGAGAAGGACATCATGGGAGATACGTCTGGACACTATCAGAGACTGCTGCTGATGCTTTTACAGGTGAATGATGTAAAGTATAGCTTACAGCTCATACAAGCTCATGATTTGGAAGAAGTGGTGTCAAGGAATTAGGCTTCTGATAGAAGGATGTGAGTTTAAGTCTCAAGACTGCCTAGACACCAAGGTTTGTCTTTGGCAACATTTAAGCCTCAACTGCCAAGCTGCATCCTGTCTTGTTTGCTTTGGATAAAAAGCATCATCAAAATGCAAATGATGCAAATCATTTAGTGCCTTTGATCTCCAGTGGTGTCCTTGAAGCCGGTTGATTAACCCTTGAATCTCCATTGGTGCAGGTCCCTTTCTAATGAAATTACAGAGTTTTCATGTGAGTTTCAAAGTAATTACTGAATATTTCATGTGAATTCCTGTCTAATATGCTTTGAGTTGCATAGCTAAATAATAAATGAGGAGTTTAATGGGTTAACACATGGGCGTGTCAGAAAAGCATCAATTAAACACCATGCAAATGGAACAAACCCAGAACATAAGGCGACACAGGGGCAAAAGGTTAAGCTACAGTTAGTTTGTGCACAGAGGCCACGATGGTCAAGATGGCAAGATGAGAGATGATAAATTCAAGCCATGGAAACAGTGAGAGCGGTGATAACACGAGATCAGTCATGATCTCACCACTATCTGATTAAAACGTCTCTAAAGGTGGTACAAACCTGAGGATTAATTGCACCTGGGGAGTAAAAAGCTGGTAACTCAATCCCAGAGGTTGCCAGGTTGACTTAAGCTCATTAACTCTATCTAATGAGGAATTGCAGGTCGATATCGGTCTTACCTTGCAAAACGTCTTGACTTTTAATGTGCTTTTGTTCTCTTCAGGGAGAGAGGGAGGAGGGAGTGGATGAAAGCAGAGTGGAGAAAGACGCTAAGGTGAACAGATCATGTTTATGTCTGGCTTTGTCTTCTCTCAACTAAAAAATAAAACAATTATAGGAAAGAGGAAAAACCTAATGTGAGGTTACATGGATTCTAAACATGTTTCGAGATGTGAGCTTCTATAAAAATAGTAAAAGGTGGTCAAATAGAAATGATATTTTCTTTGTATGTTATTTATTTATTTATTTATTTTTATTATGTGATGCAACAGAGGTGTGAGAAGTTTTAAGGTGAACGGGTACGGGTAACGTGATATGCAGGTTTACTTGACAGATGCCTTACTGATCGTGTTTCAGGAATTGTTCGCTGCCGGTGCGAAGAAAGTTGGCACGGATGAAGAAAAGTTTGTCAACATCTTGGGCAAGAGGAGCATCGATCACCTGAGGCAAAGTAACTGCAGGGTTGTGTGTGTTAATACTGAAAGAATGATTATGGTCTAGTATAACAGAGCCATTGTTCATAGAAGTTCAATTATTAATTACTATTGTAAATGTCAGAGATCTAGTATGTAAAAAATATTAATTTTGTGTAATGATGTGTTAAAAGGCCAGAAAGATGATCTAATGAACACAAACATTTAAAACAGTCCTTCTCCACATCATCATTTGAAATTAATGTTCTACCTCTGATTCTGGACAAATGTTGGTCACTTATCAATTTGAGGCCTGTAATCTGAATTGTATCTTATTGTATCATCAGATTGAATATTTAAATATTGTCAAATATTGAATTTGAAATTAAGAAATTGTATTGATTGCATGAAAGCCTGAGAGTCATACCCTTATAAGGAATACAACATGATGGGTCATGCTGTTTTAGGAAAATAATCAACAACGGGCTCGTGTTTATGTATAAAAATTAACGGAAAATCAATTCAAATATATAATATACATTTATTCATATATATTTTTAGGGAAAAAAACAAAACAAAAAACCCTACAAAACAAAACCTGCACTATAACAGGGGTGTGTTTACTTTTTCTATCTACCTTATGTATAGAAGTTGTTTTTGAACATTCGCAGACTTTCCTTACTCTTTGCCATAACTCTGTAATTGGTAACTCGTCTTGTCTTCTTACATTAAACAACAGCATATTGATGATTATTTTACAACAATGACACTTTGTAAATAGAGAATTGATAATATATTAAAGAAGAGCACATTGATATAAACCTGTATTTTACCTCACAGTCAGAACCAATAATGGAGCTGCTGTTTACATAATTATTTAGCACTTTCTGACTAATCAGAATTGAGAATTCAGCAGCACTGTGGTATGTATACTGTATATAGAATATGCAGTTTATTATGAGACACCATAGTGAAAGTAGACAGGTTTAAACTTTACTACTGACTGTAAAGACTGAAATACTACAGCATTACTATACAGAGTCTATTAATGCTAGAACATTAATGGGTTTGGACAGCAGAAATGCTACAAATGTTCCTTCTTCTTCTCTCTCTAGTGTTCGATGTGTATAAAAAGATCGCTGGCTGTGACATCGAAGAGAGTATTTGCGGAGAGTTTACTGGCAATCTCGAGGCATTGCTTCTTGCAGTGGGTAAGAAAAATACAATGTAGAATATGTTAGAAAAAACTCTTATTGTATTAGTGGAAATGAACTATGAACTGTCTTCATTTTTTTCTTCCCAGTGAAATGTATGAAAAGTGTCCCAGGATATTTTGCTTACTCCCTACGTGACTCTTTGAGGGTAGGAAGTGCAATATTTTAAAGTTCTGTTGAAATACATATAAAGTATCACCAGTTTGGTTTTTTTTTGTGTTTTTTTGTGTGTTCCTCAGCGCGCCGGCACTGATGATGAAACTCTTATCAGGATTATGGTGTCCAGGAGTGAGGAGGACATGCTGGACATCAGAGCCCAGTACAAGAAGGTGTATGGAGAATCACTGTACCGTGCCATACAGGCAGGTGCAACACATTCACACCTCATTACGCTTATATATAGAGACACACACACACACACACACACACACACACACACACACACACACACACACACACACACACACACACACACACAGTGCCTTAAAACACTTAACAAAAAAGATTCCCAAATGTTTGTAAGTTTACAACATTTATATCTGATTTGCTGTGTTTTATTTATTAATTTTTTTTCCAGGATGACACTGATGGCGATTACGGAAAGGCCCTGCTCTACCTCTGTGGTGGAGATGATTAATTCACACATTTATTTATTGATGCGTGGTTTGCTTATTATATATTACTTTGCTTTAAATTATTATTACACATTATTTATTTAATATTGCTGTAACCACAGTTAAGCTATTTTATATGATATGTGATATGTATTAGTAATAGTAAACAATATATATATATACTATATTGGGCAGTGCAGTGTGGTGCTACCAGAATTTCCATTGGCGTAGTTAAAGTGACTTAAAGTTCACATATTTACTGATTTGAAATTGATTTTGAAATAAACCTTTTTTCCACTCCTTATATCTTGACTTTCACTTCATACATATGATTTCAGATTAAAATGCTTTCTCTATTGTCACAAACACTTGTCATTAGGACATCTTGTGTGTTTAGTTGCCAATTCGCAGTGACGTTTACCTTTAAAACATTTCATTCCTGTGTAAGTTATAATTAGATCATTAAGCACTACGGAGCCCATGGTGACATTACTAATGAATAAAAATAAAGCATGAGTAGGACTTATTAGAGCATGGGAATGAGTAACTCATAGGAACAAGATAAGTCTCCGCCTGACTTAGTAACGTGAGGGAAAAAGATAATAATACAAAAAAAGATTCTCTATTTTTGGAAGAACTTCAGAAATTAATAATGCATGGTCAGGTACAATTGTGACCCTGTGGTTTCAGTAAAACTATATATTGCACTCGATAGATACAGTAGATAGATAGATAGATAGATAGATAGATAGATAGATAGATAGATAGATAGATAGATAGATAGATCACATCACTTTTTTAATCCCTTAATGAAATTTACGCATTACAACAGCAAGCAGAAAAAAGTAGAATGATCAAGCAAGGATTCATCAAGAAGTAAAAATAAATATATTGAGAAATATAGAATTATAGAATATAAAGTCATTATACTGGTTGGAGTCTCATCATATGGTGTGCACTCAGCTGAGGATTGATCTGCATGGGCAGCCAGTTACACATGGGATTGATGTGGATGGGGCCACCCGGAGACTGTCATTCCTACTTTGAACCACTGTTGCATCAGTCAGCTTTGTGGTTGAGTCATTTGAAGACTTCAGCACTCAGAAATTGAACTGCCCCTGGCTTTCTCATTAGGGATAGATGTTAGAGATATATAGTAACATAAACGTTAAACTTGACATTTTTATTCTGTTTACATACTTATGTAAATTGAATTGAATTATATGAATTCAATGAATTGAATTGAATAAAATGAGTTGAATTGAATTATAACTGTGTGGATAAAAATTACAAGTCACAGGACAGTAGAAAAGAATGAAAGCAAAGATGGTCAGCTACAGCATTCGCAAGGCAAGAGAACACATACAGGAGAGTCTGTGAGTTAACGTTACCTTTGGAAGTAATCTAATGTTTTTTACAATTCCATTTTTATATCAGTAGGTGGCAGAGTTGAACTGACAGATCATTAACATGGATAAAAGACGACAGACGCTCACCTAAACCAAGGGGGGAAAAAATCACATTTTAAACAGTGAAAATCATTGCAGGTAAAGTAGCAAAATAGCTTGTGGTAACCTAGTAGTTAAGGTGTTGGACTACTGCTTGGAAGGTCAAGTTTAAATCCCTGGACCACCAAGCTGCCCCAGCTGGGCCCCTGAGCAAGGCCTTTAATCCTGAGTTGTATAAATTAGATAAATATAAGTCGTTTTGGATTAGGGTGCAAGTCGTTTTGGATAAGGGTGTCTTGTTAGTAGATCAAAATCTCTGGATGCATAAACATCTTATCTCCAGACTCCAGCTAAACACTGTTGCTTTTATCTGTGGATAAAAAGGACTGAATAATGAACCACCAACAATGACCTGTTTGGCAAATTGACGAAACATTACTCTGCTAAAGTTTATCCATTAGCCTGTCATTCATTTCACCTGTAGGCTTTCAATATAAATTTGCTACTGATTCATTTCTATAACAGCAGCATTTTTGTAATGAGTCTCCAAAGTCACTGCTTTGTAACAGTCAGAAGTAAAGCTTGTGCTTGTGTATGTTTTCCACAATGGGAATGTGTTATTAACTTGTATTAAAGTTAAAAAAGAAAGACTGGTGAAGGAACGACTCTTAATAGCAGCAGGAACTATTTTAACATCCATTCTAATAACGATGTTATTACAAATGTAAAAGTGTATATGATTGGTTCTATAATAAATAAAAAATGTTAGCCTGGTTAAATCATTTGGTATGGGTGGATTATAGTGAAAAATAATCAACGTCAGGGTGGTAACAGTTACTCCACTTTATTTTGCGTCAAGCCACATTCACCATTTTGTCACTGATTATTTTCCTGTACAGAAATCTCCAAATCAGAGCCTTTTGATACTCTGTAGCCATGACAACAATGAACAATTTTTTCTCTTTTGCTATTACAAGGAAATGTGTTAATAATTCAATTAAACAAATAGTGTATTTGCTTGGAAAGAAATACAGGGCATGTAAATGTTTTAATTAAACAGGAATAGAAAGCCAACACCCAGTGACTTGTAACCATGACAACATTCATGTAGGACTAATCAGAGAGTGGTATGGGACTGGAATGTGAGCTTAATAAAACTTATATACTGTAGTCAAATGCTATACTCTACATTACACAATACTATACTAAATTTAATATTTTTTTCTTGTTTTAAATGATGATAACCCTCAATGATATTACTTATATACTCAAAATATAAAAAATGCTATAAAATATGTCAAATGTGTTGATTTGAAATGAGATAGCTCTTCAGTCAGTTTAAAGAAAAAAAATATGTTCAGCTTGATGTCATAGCAGATAGACCAATATATAACTGTATGTAACTGTTACTTTTAATGAACAAGACATTATTTGGCAATTATTAATAGCCAACACATTCGAGATAAAGTCTAAACTGATATAAATGCCCAGAGGTATTATTTGTGCACGTGTGTGCTTGTTAATGCATACGTCTGTGTGTGTGTGTGTGCGTGTGCAAATCTAAAGCCTAAATCTTATCACTAAACCCTTTCACTCCATTTATAGCTCCAAATCCTTCCTTTACAAAGGTTGTGATTGAATCTTTTTAAAGGTCATTCCATCTGCGAATCAGAAAGCACAGGAGCAAGGTGTGTAATCAGGCCACCTTTCTCTCAATAGAAATGATTTAAACAGGTTCCGCCTACAGTTCCTGAAGGTTGGATCAGGAGTTTGCATGTGATATGTTTTTTTTTTGTTTTTTTTGGGTGTGTGAGCTGCTTTGATCCACCACACTAATGAAACAAGAATGTAAGGCACCAACACAGTTCACAGGTCTTCAGTTTGATTTTAATCATGCTGGTATGGGAAAGATTTTCAAAAAACTGGATTTTGGACACATTCTTTATCTAACGTTAGACAACAGTTACATCCAGTTGTCTATTCTGATTAGTTGAGCAGCATTCTATGTGTGCTTATACTTATAGTATATAACCGCACTGAGAGGTTTCACTGTGCATATTACGACATTAGTCTGTGTACACTGAATACAATTCCACTTCCACTTCCATATATATTTAATATACAGTAAGTGTGGCATTATGCAGCATTATACATCCTGCGCACACTGCTAGATGTTTCTCCTTTGTAGTCTACACGACTTGCTGCTTTTATTAAAACAGGGAGTGTCTGAAAGTCTTTGGATTGAGTCAATGAATGACCTATAAAGTGCAACAAAGCAGATTTAAAAGGAAGTGGTTGAATGATGTGACGTGGGAGTGATATTTTATATTTGATTTAATGTATTCAATGTTAGAGATTTAAGCACTTATGTACGTCGCTCTGGATAAGGGCGTCTGCCAAATGCTGTAAATGTAAATGTAAATGTACTATGATGCCTCAGAAATGTGTGTGTGGTTAACAAATGAATGAGTGACTTAATGGACTGAATAGTCAAAGTTGACATGCAAAGTATTGGGTAGCTGATTTAAACAATGCAGGGAAATTCATGTGAAACTGATGACATTTAATTTCATTTTTGGGACAGTTAATCCACACAAGATGTGAAGCAACTAAACACATTTTCAACGTTCATAACACACTTGTGACCAGTTGTAACAGATAGATAATTATCCAGTGCAGAAAAAACACAGATTGTGGTTTATACTTAACATTAATTGTTAATGAATGTGTTTTTTAAAATAACATTACTGTTACTGTGTAAAAAGTCTCAGGGGAGCATCTATTAGCTTAAAAAACTTTCAAACATCCTGATATATTCTTTTAAAAATCTGTTGTTTTTTTCTAACAATGTACAGAGCTGAACCAAATTACAATATCAAACAGACAAAAATGAACACGGTTAAAGCTTATGACAGATAAGAAAGGAAGATACTTTTCATTTTTCATCTTAACACACTGAATCCTACACACTGTTAATACTTAAACATATGAAGAAAAAAATACTTTATCCCCAAGATTTTTACTCCCAAATTAAGTTGAGTCACGAGTTAACAACACTCTTTTTAGTTCATGAACTACAAACCTATGCTATTTGCTACCTAGCTATGTTCAGCATTTAGCCTCTCTATCTGTAACAGGGTCATTGTTTTATAAACTAGATTTTTAGATAGCTACACCAAAATTTTAAAAACATGATTTGAAGGCTGATTACACACAATTAATCCAAAAATCCATAGTTTATACAATTTCCTTTGAATATTGAATTACATCACCAATATTAATGTGCTTCGTAGACAATGTGGCCAAAAGTTTGAGGACATCTGACATCTGCATGTGCCACGTACCTCCAATCTTCTGGGAAGGCTTTCCATTGTTCCTTCAGAAATTATATCAGAAAAAGAGCTCTGGGGTTTAGTCAGTTTTCCAGTTCATCCCAAATGGTTCTGTGAAGGTCACTCGGGTTCTTCCACCCCTACCTTGGCAAACCATGTCTTAAGGGAGCTCGCTTTGTGCACAGGGACATTGTGATGCTGGAACAGGTTTGGGCTTCTTAGTGCCAGTGCAGAGAAACTGTAATGCTACAGCCCACAAAGACATTCAATACAATAGCATGTTTCCAAATTTGTGGTAATAGATTTGAGAAGAACCAAATATGGGTGCAATGTTCAGATGTGCACATACTAAAGGCCATATAGTGTAATTCTCATGTGTAGAAAAGTTTGAGTCAAACCCAGTGACAAACTCATTTAAAAAAATACTGAAGTTCTTCTCTGACCTTCTAGCGTTATCTGACCTTGAAGGGTTAACAGACCTTTTAGTGTTATCAGACTTTGTAGCATTAACAGACGATAACAAATTTAACATTTTCACATGTATCATTCAGCAATCCTCAGTCTCAACCATAGCAAAGAAGAAGGTACAGAATGAAGACCAGGAGCTGCCACAATACTCCTCAGCCAATTTTTCTCTATTATGAAGCTTTGGGCATGGTTTGTTCTTGCTTGCAGGTGTCGGGAGGACCTTTGGTTGGGTTTTGAGAGCAAAGTGTGCACCCTTAGGTGCCATTCTGCACATTCTGGCTCTGATCAGAGCTTTCGCGTTACGACATAACCCGTTCTGCTTCTCGAGGGAGCGGCCGATCTGCTTCCAGAATGCATCGATGTTGGATGTGATTTCAGGACACAGCCTGGGTTTAGCTGTGTACTCGCAGTGGAGAACAGCACCTTTTTTGCATGTGATGCTCAAGACAAATGCAACACCATCTTCGATGCTGCTTTCTGTGGCTGCCCACGTGCACCGCATCCCGTCTTCTTTCACAAACCGGCTTTTGAATAGCACGGCGTCAACATTTGGGTTTTTCGAGCTACTCTTTTTAGGATTACGAGGAAGTTCTGCTGGCTTTGGAGACAGGCTGTGCTGATTTTTCTTTCCTCTTCCCTTCTTCACCTGAGCATTCATTTGCAGGAATTGCTGCAGAATGCAGACACAGATAAGAATCAGGGTGATGCCTTTTATGCATGCCATCATAATCTGAGAAAAGATGAAAAGAAAGCACACATAATTAGCCACTCTTTAGTTCAGATAGAGAAAACCAGTAATTTTCACTAAATTCACCAAAATGTATATTAACTTTGACATATGCCAGATTTTCTGCTGCTACCGAAAATGACACCTGATGCTTTTACTTTTAGTACACTTAGTACTGTTTGCTTTTACTCTTCTGCATCTGTGTATTGTAATGGTTTATGGTTTTTCTTGGGATTTCTTCTTCATGTTGTCTCAGGGAGTTTTTCTTTTCCATTCTCTCCCCTAGCTGGCACTACACCTGGATTTCTGTAAAGCTGCTTTATGACAGCGTCAATTGTTAAAAAAAACTATTGAATTGATCTGAATATAAGCAGGTTTAGTACAGAGACCTAAAGAAGGCAGCTATGTCTGTGTTTACAGTGGGAATGATCTTAACCACCAGTGCATATTTTACGTTGCAAACTATGAAAAATGTGTCTGTACTGTGGTCAGCGCGTTTTTCTTCCTTTCATGACCAGATTCCAGCTGGAAATGTAAGATCGGTCCATGTGCATTCTGTTCATTCATTTTTCTCTTCAGAATGAAAACGATATTTGGCATTAAAACGAAATGAATTAAAAAAATTCTGTTTTATTTTTCATCACTTCATTTTTATTTTGGAAGAAAAACAGAACAAAGTTTCTAGAATGACCCAAAATGTAAGTAACTACCATGAACAGAAAATAATTGATGTACCAGTAATCCTATTTTAAAAAATCTGAAAAATTAATTAATGCAGTTTACATGAAGCAGTGGTAGCATTTCAACACAGAAAAGTATCTATATCGTGTCCATTCCGGAAATTTTGTGGTTTGAGATATTGGAAAAAACAAATATGATTTCAAATTGGATTTGGAAAAGAAAAATCCAAAAAAAAAAAAAGTGGAAATTTAATTGAAATATATAGAGATTGTTTTTTCTGAGGGGGCACGGTGGCTTAGTGGTTAGCATGTTCGCCTCACACCTCCAGGGTCGAGGTTCGATTCCCGCCTCCGCCTTGTGTGTGTGGAGTTTGCATGTTCTCCCCGTGCCTCTGGGGTTTCCTCCGGGTACTCCGGTTTCCTCCCCCGGTCCAAAGACATGCATGGTAGGTTGATTGGCATCTCTGGAAAATTGTCCGTAGTGTGTGATTACGTGAGTGAATGAGAGTGTGTGTGCCCTGCGATGGGTTGGCACTCCGTCCAGGGTGTATCCTGCCTTGGTGCCCAATGACGCCTGAGATAGGCACAGGCTCCCCGTGACCCGAGGTAGTTCATATAAGCGGTAGAAAATGAATGAATGAATGAATGTTTTTTCTGACTTGATTTTATTAGATGTATACATTGTTTTTATTTTTATATTATACAATTTAAGTGATTTTTGTGTGGAAGAGTGTTTAACTGTGTGATGATTTACTTTTGGAAAAAAAAAGCTTAGTAGTTTTAAAAGAGTACAATATACGGCATACTCAAAGTTTCAGTATTGCCAGAAAAGAATAAAAGGGATTGTAGTTTTTGTCACAACTCAGAATTCGAGTAAAAGCTAGTGTCTAAGAATCTAAGCTAGATCTACAACATATAATAAAGAAGAAATTACGTCAAAACTCCCTGTTATTTAACCGTATATAGTTTTGTCTTATATTTATATTTCCATTTTCATTTGCTAGTTTTTTAGAAGTTGTTTCTACAAAACACAAACAATGCCCTTTTGTTGATTCCAGCTGTGTGATTTTGTAAATTTTCATTTGCTACTCCTGGTTCTCTTGAACTGTATCAGCATAGAAACAACAAAATCACATTCTTGGCTTGACTTCACAGTGTGCCTGTCCTGGCACTAAGCAACAGTTTCTTTTTTCTTTTTGTAATATATCATAGAGAGACAGAGAGAGTGAGTGAGAGAGAGAGAGAGAGAGAGAGAGAGAGAGAGAGACACAGGTAGACAAAGAGAGACAGACTCAGGCAGATAGAGAAAGAAAGAAAGAAAGACAGGGTAAACTAGGTACAGCAACAGAGATCAGAAACGGGCAATAAATAAATAGATAGATAGATAGATAGATAGATAGATAGATAGATAGATAGATAGATAGATAGATAGATAAATAAATAAATAAATAAAAAGCAAAACGTGAAAAGAAATGTGAGGACAAATCAAGGGAGAGAGAGAGAGAGAGAGAGAGAGAGAGAGAGAAAGCACCAGAAATACAGTACATCCACATCAGCTATCAATGAAGCGGCCAAAAAAACAAAAGCTCTAATCAAGTGCTTTAAGAACAATGATCTCCAACCCTAATTCACTTTAGATTTTTAAATGCACTTAAAAATGCACCTTTTATTTTTTTTTTACAGTGGAGCAGATATTTCCACAGTGGAAATATGTCTTACAAAAATAAACTTAACATTAACTTAAAATTAAGAGCAAACTATTTTGAATTAAATTAAAAATATCTCTGTCACTGTTAACTCAATAAACTCTTATGTAGCGAGATAATACACAGCATACTAGCATGTTAAACTGGAGTACTGAACACTGAAATACATCTTCTGTCAGAAATTTCTTGGCAGATCTAATATTATTATTGTTGTTTTTTTTTTTTTTTTTTACAATACATGATTTCTTTTCACACACAGGCTGCTTATAAATGTTAACTTTTATCTATTATCTGCTGCTAATTGTTTAAAACTGTTAGCATTACTGTACCTCAAAAGGCTAAGTAGCTAAACAAGGCAGTTGTTAGCTCTTTATTTAAACTTATACATAAGGTACTTATACACAAATAGAAGACACAAAGACAAGAATGATTCTTAAAATATAAATGATTCAAAAACTTTTTAAGACTACTTCATTGTTTGGATTGCATTTTATTTGATTAGCTCATTGGAAAAGTGTGATTGCAATACTGAAAACATTCAGATTAGCATTTCTTGTGCATATACCTGTGAATAATGGGAATAATGTTACCTACCTTGTCATGTATGTGCAGCTGGAGTTTAGTGTCCTAACACCTGAACTCTAGAAAAGGGCTTTTTATAGAACACACACACACACACAGACACACACACACACACACACACACACACACACACACACACACACACACACACACACACACACACAGTGTCGGATAATCTCTTACAGGAATGTTAATTTCATAGGCAACAAACTTGAATTGGCTTGTCCCAGGTGACACAGTTATGCCTGCAGACATCGTCTTTCATTGGTAACCTTTAGAAATAATAAATCTTGTATTTTTTTGAAAAGTATGTGAACAAAGATCAAACCTAAAGTCTTTGACTGGAGCCTTCAAACTGGTTTTCAGCTAATATTTGCTGAATAATAAAATTGTCACTATCTGTATTTAAAATGTTCAAATCTGTATTTTTATAGCGTTTATCTGAATTTGTAGTTAAAGTTTGTAGGAGAATTAGATCAAATTGAAAGTTTATCACAGTGTGCAAGAAACCAGGACAAAAACATTTTTAATTTAGTTTTTGGTGTCAGAATTCATCACCAAATCAAATTAGTCAAATTTTCCATTCTCCACAGAAAAACCAATATGTCGCTAATAAAGAGTTTTTAAAATTTGTATTTGAACTGAGTGGACTAAGCAATGCCCTGCGATGGGTTGGCACTCCGTCCAGGGTGTATCCTGCCTTGATGCCTGATGACGCCTGAGATAGGCACAGGCTCCCCGTGACCCGAGGTAGTTCGGATAAGCGGTAGAAGATGAATGAATGAATGAATGGACTAAGCAAACCAATGTAATTCAACCACAAATCTTTACTTTCAAATGAAATTAGGCAAAAAAAAATCTAATTTTAGATTTGAAATTCAGATTATGGCGTCACATTTCTCAATCCATATTATTCACATTTCAAATAAGTAGTCCTACTAATACCTTTAGGCCTACAGTTAAACAGATTAACTGCTTTAACAGTCCCTTTAATTTTACAAAATGAATAATGAATGAATGTTGGATTAAATTTCACTAGATTTCTCATGAGGTCTCAGATTTTAGATCCTACCATATATATAAGCACCTATTACACTATATTATAGAATATTACATGTAATGAGCTCATGTTAATGAAATTAAAGGCACCATTACAAACACTTCTTTCCAACTGAAATTTATACCATCCTTTCTTTATGGTTTATAAATCACCAGTGCCCTCTGCTGTATGTTTCACCAACCATAGACAAAATATAATAATAAAGTCAACATTTATTCAAACATAGTTATAGACATTCATACACTGTTTGATCATTCAGTGAAGTATGCATCTTTTATACTAGTTAGTTATCTAATCTGGTTACTTTAGAAAAAGTAATCTGGTTAACTTTTATAGGGAACAAAACAAGTCAGTCCCTGAATTTGTCTAAGCCTCTGAAGAGGTATGTCTAACTGTACATTTATAACAAATGTCTGAGAGGTACCTGAGGTTATCTGAGTGAGACATGAGGTAATGAGTATGTAAAAAATAAAATCCTGTTTATTACATTAGACATCTTTGGAGAGCAAATTTCACTGGGATTGTACAGTGGAATCAAGGCATCTGCAGCTGACATCTATATATGATGACGGAGGGTTTATGTGACACATCCATCAGAAAGCTCTTCCATTTTAATGACATATACTGTTCACTCTGCTGCTTTCTATGAGTTCTGTCCTTTCAACAGAATCACTCCAGGCTGCTGTGTGAGGATTTTCAAGTTTTTTTTCCAGATGGATTTATCTAAGAAACAATGAAAAACAAGAAACTATTAGTCAAGGTTAAGTTGAATAGAACTGAGCCATTTGTTTACAATATTTAGAATAAATATGAAGTATACTGTATATCTTACTTTATTTTGTGAACCAGCCGATGACTTTGGTGCAAAAGTCCTGCATGCCATGCCAGCAGTACTGTTGTGCCAGACTCTCAGCTGACCTTGTGGGTGGTGGAGTGGTTGTAGTTGGTGCTTGTGTAGCTGCCTTTGGTGCCAAGATCTTCTTTAGTGTTGTTGTTGTTTTGATGCCTGGTTTAGATGCCACAGGTTTTGCAGGCTCTGTTTTGGCTTTTGGTCTGACCGGTAGAGGTCCTGTTGGTTGAGGTTTCGCAGGCTTTTGTCTAGTTGGCTTTTGCCTTGCAGCGTTTGGTTTCTGTTCTGGCTTAACTTGATCAGAACGTGGTGTGCTCGTAGGTGGTTCAGGTTTTGCCTGCTCAGGTTTGGGTTGATCCTGCTTGACAGCTGTTGTTTGTGGTTTTACTGGTGCCTGTACCACAGTAACAGAGGAATCAGTAGTGATGACCATCTGAGATTCATCTGGCGCTTTCTTACACATGGTAGGCTTGAGGATTCGTGGGCCCTGGCAAGCATTGTTCAACTTGCGCAGCTCCCACATGATCTGTGTGAAGAAGTGGCGAGGGTTGGTGTTGTAGTTGCGGCAGATTTCCGGCTTGCCCTCATACTCGCACCAGTAAGACTCCTGGCCCACGCAGGAGACACGCAGCCTGGTCAGCTCCCCATGACCTGTCAAGGTCATTGAACATCGGTCTTTGGTTTTTGTTACAAACTGGATGGGTACATCACCAGTGATTTTACTCCTTCCTGCTTCAGCAGCATTTTCTCCATCCTGGTTGTTTGCAACAGCTGCCCAAACGCAGCAAGACAAGATGAGTACACAGCTCAGGATCTGCATGCTGGAAACGAAGTACGAGACAGCAGACTGCAGCAGGCTGTGAGCAGACTGAGCAGCCTTGCACTGGTATTTATGGTCGTCGCTCACAAAGAAGGCTTTTAGGTCAGAAAAAAAGTATGGAAACGTCTTCTCACTAGGGAAGAGAAGACCTCCTCCCCCTGACCTGCATGGTTGCCTGGGGACTGTCAATGAATTCTGCACACATATGAAACCAATTTAAAGGAGCATGCAAGGATGCGGTACTAAAAAGAGAGCAAACACCCAAATATGGAACTTTGGTCACACATGATCGAGTTGATGAGAATTTTGTGAATTGTCTTGTAAATCAAACATGGAAAGACTTCCAATAAGACCCAGCTGCTGAAATAACAACTTCCAACAAGTGATTTGGTGTCTGAAGGTTCAAAACATGTGCATCCTTCAATGAGGAACATTCATCAGTGGTTTCATTGTTTAGGAAACTTGCAAGATGATTAAAATTCAAGAACAGAATTAACACTTCAGACATGAAACAGGGGCTCTGAAGGAGAGGCCACTGAGAGAGTGAATAGGTTTATATTTGTGTATGTGTGTGTTTTGAGGGGGTGGGTTGACGGTCTTATTTTCATGCATTCAATGCCTTTTTGAGAATCGGGGGCCAAGATCTGGAATGTAATACCATGGGGGCCCTTTACGCCTTCCTGCCTTTGGCATTGAACCAAATCAGGGACCAAGAATCTCAGTCTTTCTCCTGATCCTTTTCATCCGCTTAGAACCCTAATGCCTATGAGTGAATAATAGATTAGGCAGATTAAATAATAGAAGTTGTTTAATGAGGTAAACCCATAGACTGATATAAACACTGCTCTGTATTAAAAGATAAAAAAAAAAAAAAAAAAACATTCACAAGGTTTAATTTTATGAGCAACTTACTAATATTGTAATTTTAAATTAAATTACATTAATATTCAAATAATTCTACTTCCCGGTCAAATAAAAGTAAAAATACAACAAAAGTGGTACATTTGGTGTGGTAAGAGCTTTTTTTATTAAAATGGTTCCTAAAAATCCATTAATGTTATTAAAAATCCATTGGTACCATTTGTTCAAATTTAGCACCATTACCAAATCACAGAACCACTTGGGTCCACAATTTACTGAATAAAGTTTCTAAGAATGTAATTGTGTAGACAATGTAGTTAAAGATGTTCTTGCATCTGGAATTATTTGAGAGTTCAAATCCCAATGCTGCAAGAGAGCTGCTGATAGATCACTTGAGCAAAGCCCTCTTATACCTCACTCACTCATTTTCTACCGCTTATCTGAACTACCTCGGGTCACGGGGAGCCTGTGCCTATCTCAGGGGTCATCGGGCATCAAGGCAGGATACACCCTGGATGGAGTGCCAACCCATCGCAGGGCACACACACACTCTCATTCACTCATGCAATCACACACTACGGACAATTTTCCAGAGATGCCAATCAACCTACCATGCATGTCTTTGGACGGGGGGAGGAAACTGGAGTACCCGGAGGAAACCCCCGAGGAACGGGGAAAACATGCAAACTCCACACACACAAGGTGGAGGCGGGAATCAAACCCCCAACCCTGGAGGTGTGAGGCGAATGTGCTAACCACTAAGCCCCCCCCCCTTATACCAAGGTTCTTAATATAGTTTCATTTAAATATATTTTAACTAGACACTGTAGACTTGCAATATCCATGAACTGGAGAAGCGGTAGCTTAATGGTTAAGGTGTTGAGCAACCTGATTGTAAGATTGTGAGTTCAAATCCCAGGACCACTAAGACCTGCTGCTACATTCAAGCATTTGTAATCCTACTGTCTGTAAGAGAACTGGCTCTTTTAGAGTCTGGTTCCTTTCAAGGACTCTTCCTCGTGTCATTTCATCAACATACACACTCCTGTTTAGATACTCACCTTGTCTAAAAGCAGTACAGAAATTAAATGTAATTGAGAACATGTGAAAATGTCTGTATAAGCTGTAGATAAAAGCTTTGTGATGGATCATCGACACTTTGAAACATCCTTGAATGTTGTTTGGTTTGTCCTGTTTGTGGTCACCCTTATGTGAATCGGAAAAAGTTGAACTACTCAAAGATACTAAGGTGAAAAATGGATAAAAGCAACACCCAGGAAATTATATTGGCTTCACATTTTTTCACAACCATTTACACCTCAGGCAGTTTAACCACAAGCCATGCTGGCAACCACCTCAGCTGCTCAATAGCATGTGATGAATGTCTTTGATAAAGATCCAGACTACACCAGGATATATGCTGCAGTGCATAGTTTGCAGTGAATAAAATGAAAGCCACAGCCAACTTCTGGGGACCTTAAGTGGGGTGTACGAAAACATTTTATTCAAGGCCTGTATAACACTGTCATATCATATATAATTCCCACAGAAAGAACAGTTATGATCAAAAAATATCTAGCACCTGACATTATTATTATTGTTATTATTATCACATACAGGAATATGAAGGCCTAGCAACAAACAAGCAGTGAAATAAATTTGATTCTGTTACCACAAAAGATTACACAGGCATTTTTTGTATTTCTTTCTTTTTTTTTTTTTTTTACAGTGACATTTTACATTCACACTTTGATAGTTTGTCAGTGATCATTTGAAATTGCCAAAAAACCCACACAACATGATTTATAATATCTAAGAGACCTGAGATCTACAAAAATAGGATTTGGCATCAGTAATTTTTTTTTTTTTAATGTGGAAATTTCTTTATCTACGCCTACAAACTCCAGCTCATGAGATTTTGTTTGGTTAGTATTTTAAAGAGGGCAGTGCTTTAAAAATGCTCTTTCAAAGAAACTAAATTACATTAAAACTGCCACATTGTTATTTCCTCTAAAATGTTAGAGATGGTGTATCTTGAACATTTCAAGAACGGGCATTTTGTCCGCCTAAGAACATTATCGTACACACGATTTCAGGGTGACGTTATCTATACCATTAACATAAAGGCAACATTTCATTCAGCCTCTGCATGGCTCAACAGCAATCCCATATTGCATTATCACGACAGTATTAGCACATTTACAAGCATGTATTTATATACATATACATATAAGGTTGTTGGCTCATAAATGAAATGGTCCCTTTAAACAGCAGATTTATGCTGAAGGTACTTAATGCCTTATACATAAAAATCCTTCCTCAGACAAGCTGCTGAGGTACGTTCAGGAGATTGAAATTGAATCTATGAATGAATGTCGAAATAGTACAAAAATACCTGACTGCACAATGACTGTAAACAAGGATTTGTGTATCTACTGTATATAGTGGCTGGATGTTGTATGTTGTTTATGTCCCTGACCCCAAGTCTACGTTGCTGTTATGGTCTGATGTGATGCCGGTGAAAAGTCTCAAGCCAGAAGAAAATCTAGGTAAAGTTCTTAAATGTTCAGGTGTTGGAGTTGCTAGTTTATTAGTTACTAATAAACTGGAAACTCAGTGAAGAGTGGAAAGTGGAGTTGAAGTCCAAGTTGTTGTTGTTGTGTCTAGGCGTCCTTTTCTGATCCCCCGCTCTAAACTGGGAATGCTGTTCATGTGTTGAGTCTAAAAAAAGGAGAAGGAGGGTAATAAAACAGCATTAGGCTTCAAGTATTCATTAAAATCAAGGATTTAAGCAGAGGTGCCAACATCACAAACACAAAAATCTGTGAATATCTTAAAAGACAGCTACGTTTTGTTATTTTCTTCAAATAACAAGCCACAATTAACAAGAAAAAATAGTATTTAGAAGCTTTTTTGTTTTGAATTGTTTTCAGTTGTGGCTCAAACAGTTAAGCCTCTGGATTGTTGATCAGACGATTGGGGTTCGTGCCCCAGAACTGCCACTGTTGGGCCCTTGAACAAGGCCCTTAAACCTCTCTGCTCCAGTGGCGCTGTATCATGGCTGACTCTGCGCTCTGACCCCAACCTCCAAAGTTGGGATATGTGAAGAAAGAATTTAACTGTGCTGTAATGTGTGTGTCAAAAAAAAGGCTTCTATTCTATTCTTTTGGCTCACAAGACTCAAACTTTTGAATTCTACCTAGATACATTTTTGTGTAAGAGTAGTAATCTTTACAGTGAAATAGCTTTTCTGCCTGGTGGAATGTAATCACCATTTAGTCTGGCCTACAATTAAATAAATTAAAAAAAAGCAGAAAAAAGACTCAACAATCCTGACCACTTTATCAGCTCACAAAATCCAAACTTGTGAATTCACACGTTCACATAAATAAATTCAGTGTGAAGGGAAAGTAATCACTACTTAAATTGTCCTTTTCCTTTCAGTGAATTAGCTTTTTTGCCCGATAAAATGTATTCGCCATTTAGTCTGACCTACGTTTTAACTAAAAAAGCTGAAAAGCAACATTAAACACCAATGTTGGCACCTCTATGTGTAAAAGAAATACTTGAAAGAATGCCCAGAGACTCACAGTCTAGAGTTTCAGTCAGTTTCTTGCAGCACTAAAAGGAGAGAGAGAGAGAGAGAGAGAGAGAAAGATTATAAGGATCATAGATTTGTAAGAAAGTGCATTAAAATTTCAGATAGTGTTAATAAACCAATTGAAAATGAGGTGTGAAAGTGAGATTGGTGAGATTTACTGAGATGTTTATATGTTATGCTCAGTGAAGACCATCACACGTATCGAAATGTTATACTCCATTATTATTTTTATATGCAATACAGGAGAAGCACTAATCCTGCCTGGATAGATTAAGATAGAAAACAGATATGCGAGTGCAAAAATTCATGAGCACAAATTTAGCATTGTCCAGAGTTCCCACTATTTTTAGAAAAAAAATATTTCCAGAGCTTTTCATCACCAATTTCACATGCACACAAACATGTCATGCAGATGTAGCCAAGATGGAGCCATTAACCAGCACTTAGTGAGTTACTCATTTTAAATTCAAGTATGATCTACAATGAAGGTAAATGAACCTTTTTGTACCTTTTTTTATAGATACATCTATGTTTGCATGTCTCAGCAATGTAACATTGATATTGTGATAATTAGAAAATTTTGATGAATGTATTGCAAATATGATGAATATATTTTTTAAATAAAATGTATTATTCTGAATGAAAGCAGCAGATTCTTTACATAATTTTGTACGGTTTCACATGAACTGAATTTGAATTTATTAAAAAATGGATATATTTCTAAAAATTTTTCCCCACCTAATTTTTATTTTTTTTGCTTAAACCACTTTAAATCACTCTTTTTTGTTTCTTTGCATATATTTTTTAAAATATATGTATTAAATATTTGCATTACACGCACACACACACACGCACACATATACACACACATATATATATATATATATATATATATATATATATATATATATATATATATATATATATATATATATATATATATATATATATACACACACACACATACATACACACACATACATACATATATATATATACACACACACACATGTACCATGAAAAGTATCCTGGGTGTATATTTTTGTCATATTACCCCAGACTTATTATTACCCAAGTCAACTTGACTTGACTTAAAATGTTACTGCTGAACTTTTTTGAACCAAATTTGTTACAAGCAGTTCACACATGACACTAGAGCTCTTGAGTCAAACCGCAAGCTCAAACCTTTTACACTAAAATACGATCTTAGATCTACACAATCTTAGACACAGGACATTTTACACATTTTCTGGTTTCCAGATGTTGCTGGAAATTGGAAAATATATGCAAATGTACAAGTGTGGGAACCCTGTCAGACATATGTGAAGTCAAGGTAGACAAACAGAAAGATGAAATACTCATCATTTCTAATCCAACCACAGTCAGTACCTTTGTGGAGTACTGAGAAGAAGAAAAAAAAAAAAAAGGTTCCTCCTTGGTGTCACCAGTCGCCATGGCGAGGGGGTGCAGAGGCTCGTGGGAATCGAGTCATAGTGTCATAGGCGGGGAGGCTTAAGGAGAACAAGTGGAGAGAAATGATCAATTCCAGGGCACTTTTTTCACTCCAAGACTCATTCATTCCCTGTGAGTGTGCCAGAGGAGCAGGACGAGTGTGTTGCCATGCCACACAGGACGTCACAGTGTACATCACCCGCTACACTGACTAGCAATCCACGTTTTGTTTTTTTAAATAAAGATTAAGCCTTTTACAATATTTGGTTCATTCTACAGTATGAAAGGAATCAATCATACAGAATAAAGTTACTGCTTTCGGGTGCTTTCACACATTTCTTGTTAGTTTGCGGCTATAATAAGACCAAAAAAGTTGCATTTTGATATTTGGATAATTCTAGAACATTATAGCTAGTTAGTTAGCTAGCTAGAACAGTTTGCAATTTTTTCAGCACCATAAAATTTATCTCTAAAAACAATGACAAATGTGAAAGCACCCTTGTTTAGTTTGTTTTAGGTAAACACGCTGACCGCCCTGACCCACAGCGGGACGAGTGCAAGCTCTTTTTCATTCCAAACACAGCAGGACGTGTGTGTAC
Source organism: Tachysurus vachellii (assembly GCF_030014155.1). Taxonomy (NCBI): domain Eukaryota; kingdom Metazoa; phylum Chordata; class Actinopteri; order Siluriformes; family Bagridae; genus Tachysurus; species Tachysurus vachellii. The sequence goes on from NC_083472.1 coordinate 21,382,267, forward strand.
GTGCCTCTGTGTGGCGCTGCGTCCTGACCTCTGTTACACCACCAGGTGTAAAAAAATTAAATAGCTTGAACACAGGCATGCAGTTAGTATATAAAAACAGCCTGGTGCAGGAATAACAGTTGATTCAGAGCCACATGCAGGAACATTCTGATCACAAAGCAAAAAAAAACAACAACTAATAATTAAAATTAAAATGAAATGATTTTTTCTTGCGTTCAGATTTATTTGAAGGGCGTGCAGTTAGTACTGAGCTCAGACACTGGCTGTACTGGCTCAGATAGCTACAGTATGCTATGATGCTAATTGGCAAGAACATGTTTGCACCCAGCATGCATTGGATGTTTGCACCCATATTTTCTTTAATCCTGTCACCAAAAGTCTAAAGGTAGGCGATACGACAATCCTGTTTCCGGTGTGAAAAGCGGTACAGTATTTTGTTGCTTAATATCTCTAGAATACAACATAAGACATGAGGAACCGCTCACACCAATAGCGCCACGGTGTCAGATTAAAGCTGCATAGCAATAAGCGTCTGAATGGCAGTTCTAATGTTCCATTACAGAGAATGGTGCAAGGTCAGGGGAATTTGACCCAATTGTGTAAGGTTACAAGTAATTTCTTGTTTAAAAAGTTCTGAATGTGCAAAAAATATGATTAATGGAAATCAATTACTTTTACCTTGAACATTAATTATTAATTTAAAGGTTTCTTTTTTGTTACTAACTTTTGTGGCTAATTTTGACTAGAGACGCTGAAGAGACAATAGTTTTGAATGTGACACACACATTTCTCTGTTCATTCATCTTTAAAGATTATGTTTTTTGTATAATCATCAGACCAAAGAGGCTAAATAAAATTAAGTACTAATACTCTACCCCTGCTCTGATGAGCTGCCTTTAAATACATCATTTACAATTTTGAATCTGCCGTGATTGAATTAGAACTTTCCACAGTGTTTTTCATACATTTATCAGCTCTACTAAAGAATTTGCCCTCCGTCCACTACGTTTGATACTGCAAAAGTATCCGGACAAAAGTCCACAAAACCACTTCTTTTCAAATAGATAGAAAAATTCAACCTAAAAGATGTTTGCAAAATGAGATTTGATAGAAAATAATGACAAGAAAACAGAAAAAAAAATTTGATATATATAAAAAAATGTATTCTAATAAGGAAATAATTAAACGGTTCCATCTAACATCCTAAGGTTTATTCAGTGCATTTCTCTGGCTGAAAGCTTGTATAAAGACCCACAGAAAACCCTGAGGGTTAGATTTTCCTGTCAGAAAAGTTTCTAACCAGAAACCCAAAACAGAAGCTAGTACCAGTAATTATCTTCATTAAAAATTGAAGAATTAAATTTTTTTCACAACAAGTGCTATTTGTGGTGATTTTTTTTAAAGAAATGTGGCACTATTGCCATAGTCAGTGCAGCTAGTCTGTTTTTTTTCTTTACAATACACATGTTGTCATTTAAAAAAAAAACCTGAAGTTTTCAACACAAATTTGCCGTATCGCCCACCGTCTCCAAAACCTCGCATGCAAATCGTTATTGTTTGATCAATTCAGTGTAATGGGGTTCGGTTCTTTTTACCTGGACATTACAGGGTTTTGGATACCTTGTATATGTTCATTATAATAACCATTATTACCAATTTCCATACTGAAACAAAACATTAAATACAAACAAACAAACAAAAAAAATCAACAACAAAATAAGCAATGAGACAAATGACATGCGACTGGACAGTTAGGCCTCATAAATGTGCAGGTGAGCATAAAACAGCACAAAGTACAAATTGTAAGACTTTCAGTGTATTAATGCACAAAAAATACAGAAATTGTATGTGATACGTAATATACTTGATGGTTTTAACAGCCCTTTATGTTAAACAAGGGAGTTATTTTGGAAAAAGAACATTCTTTTACACACACTTACACATACACACAAACAACACACACACACACACACAACACAAAGACGAGCAAGACCCTTCACCGGAGAAGCATTCCAAGGCTTAAGCTTAAGAACGAAGAGATTTTTGTACAAAAAGTTTTCATATTAATGAGTTTCTTAAAAAGGAAAGCAGGCGGGAAATTGGGAGGAAAAAACAGCTTACGTTTTCATGGGAATTGTGTCAATGCTAAAAAGATACAAGACAAGCAAAACACATTAATCTTCCACCATAAAGGCTTATATACACTGACATGTCTCCGGTCAAGACACTTGGTGATTCTTTTTAATGATTCAGCACTATTTCTTTACTTGGAAGTGTGTGTGCATGATCGAACAATACAATGAAAACACTGACTATCTACAATATAGACTTTTTTCTTAAAGTGCAAAGTGCTGGACAAAGAGAGAGACAAATAATGGAAGATGGAAATTGCAAGAATCGGTTATCATAATGTAAAGTGCCAAGTCCCTGAGACAGAGGAACTGAGACCGAGGAAAGAATGGGGGGAAATAGAGGGAAAAGAAGAAGGGAAAAGCAAAAGAGAAAGAGAGAGAGAGAGAGAAAGAAAGGAGTGATGAGAAAATATTTTTCTTTATTTCTTTCACACTACTTTAAGAAGCTTCCAGAATTCTGAGCACCTCAAACTAAATAACTGGTGGTTGGAGTTGTCACGGGTTGTGTTTTAGTTGTATTGTACTCACTCATCGTAGACGTCCTCGGTGTCCATTCTGCGGTAGAACTTGGCCAGTCTCACAGACAGGATGATGCTGGGCAGCAGAAAGAGAGCAGAGCAGCCCAAACCGAACCAGAACGTATTCTGCAAAACACAGACACTCACGGTTGACAAAATATGTACACACACACTGTCTGCTGTCTAATTCTTAAATCTGATTGGTTCTCAGGTTTTGATTCGTCTTCAATAAGGACACTAAAGTGTCACTGTTTCTACCAACTCATTGACAGGTACTTAAATTAATCTTGGATGCTCCATGTAGTGTAAGCTTAATAAAGATAACTATAAAGATACTGAAAAAAGTTCTTATTGTAAAGCAAACAACTTCACAATATTCACGTCAGTCCACATCTAACCACTGCTTATTTTCCGATAACGGCACACTTCCAAGTGTTTAATTCCTCAAATATTGCTCAATTGCTAGTTTGTCTTAGGAACTTCATACTGCTTATGGTAGATAAGACCCTCAGAACAGCCTTATTTTTTCATGTCATGGGTTCCACAAGGACGCCTGAGATAGGCACAGGCTCCCCGTGACCCGAGGTAGTTCGGATAAGCGGTAGAAAATGAGTGAGAGTGAGTGAGAGAGTTCCACAAGGTCTTAGAAACATTCGTAGAGATTCTGGATCACATTGATGTGATTAATTGTTGTAGATTCATCTCCTGAACATTCATGCGTAAATCTCCTGCTCATCCACCTCCAAAAGGTACTCTGTTAGATTCAAATCACATGACTCAGATGGCCAGTGAAGTACTGCTTTGCACTAGTCAGGAGCTCAAGCACCAGCATCATCAATCTGCCAATGTTGAGATCTTGAGCAAGACCCTTAAACCTCTCTGCTCCAGGGGCACTGTATACTGTATGGTTGCCCCTGTTCTATGACCCCAACTTACTAAGCTGGTATATGTTATTTGACTAGGCATTTGATACTCACACCCAGTCTGTGAAAATGTATCCAGGCTTCACTGGCATTAAAAGGACACAAAATGTGTGCTTAGAAATCATTCCCCACAACATTGCACCACCTCTACTAGCCTGGAGACACAAAGCAGGCAGTGTCAGTAGATTTACACTGCTAACGCCAAACTCTGACAAACTAACAATACTCTGATATGCTGATATAATACTTTAGCCTTAAATATCTGTTATTGTTTAACTACAGTGAAACCCAATATGATCTTCTGCTGTTGTTGTCCAACCTCTTCAAAATTTAGCGCATTGATTTGTAGAAAGAGGTAGAAGAAAGTTAACCTCCAAAATCTGTAGCAGGGTATCTCAGGATCCTGCCTTAAGCCTCATTTAAGTCTTTATTGTAAAATAACATGCTCACGCCATTGTTAATTACCTCAGCATACCATAAATTGCTATTTTGAGATTTGACATGAACCCTTTAACAAGTTCCTGCAGCAGTTATACATGATTACCTGCTACCTGACATCTGGAGTGCAAACAGCTAACGGTTAATTACTGTACTGCTAGTTATTTAGTGCTTCCTGATGTTTAGAAGTTGTTTGGTGTTAATCAGTAAGAGTGTGAGATTTGGTGCATTTATACAGTCTCTGTAGGACTATAATTGTAGTATTGCATTATTTAGGTTTGTCCTAATCACATCCTGGGCTCCTCAGTCTTGTGTGTGTATGCTGTTAGAAGGGATTGAACACACAATCAATCATTTGTCTAGAATGTCACGTAAGGAGCCGAATGACACGCCTCTGCACAAAAAAAATCTTTTCTTCCACTCAAAATACACTTATACACACACAGAGCAGTGCAGAACAGTCTGTTCTCCATCTCCATTTCCTCTTCCTGCTGATTGTCACTGGGGGGTTGCCCAGGCACATAGCCGGTCCTGTTCCATTCACGCTGAGTCAAAACACAGCTTTGATTCGCTGTATGCACAGATGTGAACATTGTGCACCCATGAGAGCTGTGTGTCGCGACTGAGCGCTTGGGTTGGATTCAAAGATCAAGACTTTGAGGATTTGAAGTCATCTAAAGTGCTTTATTTCTCTTATACCTCAGCAGCACGAACATGACTATTACAGAACGACACATTTAACATTAAAACAAGTTAACGATCATGATCACTAGAAAGGATCCGTCACCAGACTCTTCTGTTCTATATCTTAAAGATATGTTTTCGAATAAATCGTAAAAACTGACTTTCATTTAGAAAAGTGCTGCATTTTAGACTCCCTCGATAAATGTGAACTATACATCTATTTATATGAAACTTCATATCAGCTGTTAAATTCTGTTTGTTAACTAACAGGGTGTTTCAATCTGTTTATTATTGTGGTGGATTGTCTGTGTAAGAGCTCTTAGAAATCATAACTGCACTGTCTGACTCGTGCGGTAACTACACTAGACTGTAGACTTCTGACCAATCAGACTTGAGGATTCCATCTTTTCCACTACAACAAACAGCCTTGGTTGCCTCTAATTCCTGTTATTTCTCTCTCTCTCTCTCTCTCTCTCTCTAAAGACTGAATATAAAAGTCCACATGAATCCTTACATGCATAAATTATATGTGTACATTTCTAGATTAATTTATATTTTAATTATACAGAAATAACATAAAATGTTATATTAACTTATATATACACATTTTAAAAAGTAAATAGATCCATTTGCTAAAAAATGTATAAATATATGAATAAAGCAGTATGTCTGAAATGTTAAAAAAATAAATCTTGCAATGCCCAAAACTTTTAATATTTAAAATAAAACTAAAGTACAGTATGTAATGCTGTAGAAATTCAAGATCATTTCTAAACATAGGATATATACATCTATATCTATTTTAATCTTTGTTTATTTATTTATTTTTTATGATGTAAGAAGGTAAAAAAAAAACACAAAACCAAATTAAAAGCTTTTTTTTAATATAAATTAAAATTTATTTTTTTAATTTTTTATTAATTTAACCGTCGTGAAGATGTTTTACTGCAAATATTTATAGAAAAAAATAGAAAATCTCTCACCATCGAATCAAAGAAGAAGCTGCAAGCCAGAATCTCTGCAGTGTCTACGATGTTACTAAAAGGTTTGCACGTGGCCACGTCCATCATCAGCTACAAAAATAAAACGAATGTGCGGAAAAAAGAATGAAACCTTAACATTCTTCTAAATACATCAACAAACCTTAAATTCAACAGTATTTTAAAACACTCACTGCTGTCTTTATCCATTCGATGTACTGTTTGAAGTAGCCGATGATGGTCTGCTTGTATTTTTCACTTTCCTGCAATCAACACACAGAATCCGATCATTAATTATTAACTCACTAACATTTTCTTGACTAGAGTTAAGTGCACCACGTTACCTGATTGATGGTAAAAGTCACGTTCTGTGAGATGAGATACTGCGCCGCATCGACGAGTTGAAGTACATCATTTATTTTGTACTAAAAAAAATGGAAACGGAATCATAAAAATCTTAGTCGCATACTGAAAAAAGAGAAATAATATTCCAATAGAGTTTCTGTCACTTACTGATAAATCTGTTGCGGTCCTTTCCAGAAACCTGATGCTCTGGTTCATCTTGTTCTTAAAAGAAACACAAGTGGAACAATATGAACATGAGTAATTACGTGACATGAAGTCAGATGAGCAGCCTAACAATCATGTATAATGATAATGTTAGGATTATAGTATTATTGATTATAGTATTATTATGATTATAGTATAACAAGTCGGCATTTACGAGAGCAGTGTTGGATTAATAAACTAAATAAAATCAGTTTCAACAAACAAGCCTCATGATGTAGACATAACGTGTACGTATCAGATTTGCATATTTTGATCATTTATTTATTTCTTTTTAAATCCCACTTTGTGATATGATTATAATCAGTAAGGAATAAAACATGAAGCATGGCTGGAAATTCACAATTACCACAACCGCTGAGATTCTGATGATAACAATGTTATAACAACGTTCTAGTTATAACCTACTGTATAACAACGTTTACTGAAATGTTTTATCAGTCGTAGATGACAAATAATGAACCATTGAACCTTTTTTCACGTGTTAAAGAACATGTACTTTTAATCTGTTTATAATTACACCAAACACAAGTCAATTTTATTATTGCCCAAAATGCTTCATAGAGAGAATCCCATCCTGAATTAAATATGCTCCTACTAATAATAATGAAATACAGTACACATATAAAACATCTTTACTAATATACAGTGCATGATGATAATCCTGAGTGTGTTTCTTATTTCAACAAAATCACATGACGAATCTTACGCCTTTACTGTAGATTCTGCTTGAGATGATTATACACATGCTCAAAAACAGGACATGCAAGACTAAACATGGACGAGCTACAAGAAGTAATTGTGTTATAATTATTGAATCAATGTTTTGTGAAAAAATGGATGTTCACATGATCAAGCATAAGCTTGAGACATACACACCAAGTCTCTCTCTCTCTCACACACACACACACACACACACACACACACACACACACACACACACACACAGAGACATGCACACACCCACACACACACTGAGACATACTCACACACACAAACTTACCCTTGCGTTAACATATTTCTTGAAATTGAAGTCGAAAGATTAGGAAAAGATCCAGAAAGAAAGAGGTAGGAGACAGTGACACAAAGTGAGAGAAAGAAACTTTGTATAGAGGTGGAAATGTGTCAATAAACTCTCAGATAACAAACTCTACACGTCTTACATTAAATACACAAACGTGAGTGTATGTGTGAACACGGATCCATTTGTACTCTTAGTATTTAGATTATGCTAATTAAGTGTAAACAACACATTTACAAGACATTTCTGTATAGCACTGTCTGTGGTATAAACATCATATGTTTGCTTTTTCTCCTCAGCTGCACTGGGATGGAGTGGAGCACTGACTGAACCCCAGACCTCCTCACCTGAGCTCACTAATGCTTTTGTAGCTGAATAAACACAAATCCCAAGAGCTATGTTCCGAAAACTAGTGGAAAGCCTTCCCAGAAGAGTGGAGCATATTATAAGAGAAAAGCAAGAATAAATCTGGACAGAGATGTTCCACAAGAACAGAGGGGTGTGAAAGACAGGTGTCCACAAACCTTATGTGTAGTTAGAACAGTGACACAGCTGTAGTTTAACCATAATTAGTCTCACTCCCTGTCTGTCTCTGATTCTTTGTCTCTGTCTGTCTGTCTCTCTCTGCTTCCGTCTGTGCCTCTCTCTCTGCTTCCGTCTGTGCCTCTCTCTCTGCTTCCGTCTGTGCCTCTCTCTCTGCTTCCGTCTGTGCCTCTCTCTCTGCTTCCGTCTGTGCCTCTCTCTCTGTTTCTGGCTGTCACTCTCTCACTGATTCTCGGTCTGTCCATCTTTCTCTCTTTGTCACTGACTGTCTGTTTCTTTGTCTCTCTCTCTGTTTACATCTCTCTCTCTCTCTGTCTGTTTCTCTCTGCCTGTCTCTATGTCTGTCGGTCTCTCTCTCAGTTTCTCTGTATCTCCATTGCTAGGTCTCTCTCTCTCTCCCTCTCTCTCTCTCTCTCTCTCTCTCTCTCTCTGTGTGTCTGTCTTTCTCTCTCTGTGTCTTTTTCTTTCTCTTTGTTTCTGGGTCTCATGCTCTCTCTCTGTCTTTCTCTCGGCCTGTTTCTCGGTCTCTCTCTCTCTGTCTGTTTCTGTCCCACAGGAACAACATCCTTATCAGATACTAAATAAAACCAGACAGCATTCAGCACTGAATAAATAATTCAGCAGACTCTGGATGAAAGAGAACAAGATTACCATGGACTGCTTCAGAGTGATGACCTGCTTGGTGTAGATCTGTCGCAGTGTGTAAGCGTGGCTCTTGACTGAAGTCTGTACAGATCCTTTAGGCTGAGACAGAGACACAAACCATAAGGTTAATGAAGAAAGAACATGTTCTCAGTTTTAGTGAATATTTACTGAGAGTTTGTTGTTATTCAAATCGTGTTTTTAAATAATGTATAATGCAGATCGTCATTTGAATATTATTTTGTTACTTTGCCTGATTTAAAAAGAGCAAAGTAGATGAAGTTTTACTGGTACGGCATTAAATAAGCATCCTGATGGCCCTAAAACACTAGTGAGGAGGTGACACAAAATGGAAATCGACTTATCAGACATTTTCAATCAGTATAAACAAATGAATGATTTCCTGGCTGCAGATCTGATCTAAAGTGAGTCAGGACTCTGTTGGCTTTGAACGTGAGACGTGTGTTTTTTCCTCTGTTGATTGATAACCTTGTTCGGAAAAAAGTGCAACATAAGTTCTATGTCATAAAGGAGAATAATACACATCAGGATGTGTGGCTATTGTACAAAAATGTACTTTGTGTTTTAATGCTTCGTGCTGTAATGCATCACACCACATCAGGAATTATTTTCCTACCATCTTTTTCCTATGGTGTAAAAAGTTTTTGTAGCTTTTTTTTTCAATTTCAGCTCATTTTAAACCTCAGAAATAGGAATAATGATAAAAACAAAATCATGTGAAATAAAAAAAACAACAACAAAGAACAGTATGTCTTCTGTTTTTGGCCTCAGTACCATTGCTCTGTGTGTGTGTGTGTGTGTGTGTACGTTCATGTGATGAATGTTTTTGATCTATGGTCTGCATTACTTTTCCTCACACTAAAACCCATGCTGTGTGTTACAAACTCTGGCTATTTGGAGCAGAGGATCACACACAGTGTCTGCTAACCGTAAATTACACCTCAGACCTCTCGATTTGCACATCATTACTGTTGAGTCTTGCAGAATGAATGAGCAGCTTGTGCTCACGTCTGCACCCTAAACGTAATACCTTAAAAAAACGCCTGTATTCATTAACACAGAAGTCAGGTGTGAAATGTAACCTGTCAGCAGATCTGCTCTAAACGGAAAAACGGCTGTCGGGCTGAAGGTACAAATACACACAACTGAACAGACCATGCACACTAGGATTAAAAACACACATATATCTTTTAAACAATGTTTTGAGTTAGTGAGGCGTTATTTGCAGAGGGAAACGAGACCCACCAGCTGATCAGCTTGAGCATCCAGGTCATTAGCGAATAACAGCAAGTCGACACGAGTCACTTCTTTACTGAGCTGCAAAGAGACGAGACGAAAGAGAAAGAAATCTTAGTCACAATTAAAACCTCATTACATTTCCATTACAACTCATTTTTAAACATTTACTTCATCTTTATGTTAACAGCACATTTGTTTCCTTCATCAATCTATTCTGTTTAAGAAAAAATGTTTTTTCGTTTACATTGATCAAGATTTAATTACATGTTTCCTTCATAATAATACCATAATATACTAATAGTGTCCACAAGCCAAGTGATTTTCACATGGGCTGAATTTATTCCTGAAGCTTTAACTTCTAGGTTTAAATCTTCAACAACACAAGCTGCGTATCACAAATTACACATCAAACATGACACAAATTAAAACTTTATTCATTTAAACTCAAATATAATGTAATATCAGTCAAGTTATACACATTGTGTTGTTTAGTGTCTTATGTAAGGCTTTATAAATGAAATATTGTTTATATTAAAAAAACATTTAGATGCATGTTGGCATTGAGCACGTTTCTTTAAAAACGTGACAGATGGTCCATCGTGTACTTTAGGCCTCTGCAAGCGCTGACTAAAAATTGTAGTAATAAATTTTTATGTAAGGACGCAGACCTAAGATGAGATTTAAGAATGATATATTTGTGAGAATATGATATTATGAGTTCACTTTTGTGTATTAAATAAAAAATTTTACCTCTTTATTGTTGGTTCTTGTATAATTTGTGGACATTTGGCTGGAAGCCTAAATATAAGGAGTCCTTTTGTAATAATTTACTAACAGGTTGGAGAGAAATGCTGATATTCCTGACTGTTTGGTCTCATTTCCTCTGTCATGCTACTTTTACATTGCTTCTCTCAGTTTAATGCTAAGCGTTAAAGCGTCTTGCACCACATGGCCACATCAAGGTAAAAGATCTCTACATTTCTGTATGGAGCATTCAGATGATGCTCGTACACGTGAGAATGTACCTCTTCTATATACGCTGCAAAGTCGATATTGTTAATCTTAGTCTCTGTGAAGCTGATGAGGTTCTGTTTGCCTTCCGCGCTCAGCAGGACGATCGTCTTCAAATCCACCTTCACGTCGCCAAACTTCTTTGACACATCCTTAGTGTACTGAGGATGAAAAAGGAGAAACCACAGCAGTGTTTATGAGATTTGAGGACTGATAGGAAACAGATGCTGGTGCTCCTGGAACACTGCCGCTTTGTCTTCACACGTCTGCTCCACGAGCGACTCCGGCAGCGCACAGATAGTTTAGTGTTTTCCAGACTCTATAACCCCTGACTCAGCTCATCAGCTAATTCTCAACCTCTTGTTGATGAATGAGGCTTATTAAAGCAGGGTGAAATGACAACAAAGCATGGCAGGAAGACTGGATTTGGGCTCAGAGTCTCCGCAACTGCAAATACGGATCAGGAACGCGATCTTGTGTGAGATCTCACAACACAGGGAACAAAAATAAAGTTTACATGATGCAACAAAAGACAAAAGCGGACGTGTGAAATAGACCTGAAATAAACACGCAGCATGTGTTTAAACCTGAAATCTGGGCAGCAGCATGATCAGGATTATATAAGTGAATAATAAAATACACAGGTAAGTGTTGTGAAAGGAAAATAATCAACAAGGTGTGAGGAAGAGATAATGTTAACACACACGCTGATTATTTTCCCATACCAGAGCTCCATAAAGTGTGATATTACATCTTCCTTTTTATTTTATCCATTTTTTATCCATCTAAAACTGTCTCGTCTCACCTTCCAGATCTCTGTACGCGTGACTCACAGTCTACTACTACGGATGATCCACTATGTATTTCTTAAAGATTTTCTTAAAGTCTTTCCTCTTGCTTTAGTGCATAATCTCACCTACATACTGTAGATTTGTGCCTAAAAACTGCTGCTGTAATAATATAGACTGACCTGTTCTCATCAGAAGAATCACATTATTATTAGTATTATTATTTTCAATACACTTGATATTGTCTTACTTTATAGTAAAACAACAGTGATTTATTTTATATCCTAATACAGCATCACCCACAAGAGGACAGGCTCCATTTTTTTATTTCTCTCAAAGTTGTTATCCCTCTCCAATGTTAGAGTCTATCCCAGGGTAGGAACAACCCCGGGGAGAAGATGGACAACTTAGACAACCTGGAAGTGGTGCCAATCCATCACAGAAAGCCATCACACACTCATGACAATTTAGAGATGCCAATGAGCTACAACGAATGTATTTAGACTAAAGGAAGAAACTGGAGAACCCAGAGGAAACCCTGAATCACTTGGAGAACATCAATACTCCACACACACCCACACACTTCTGTGTGTGGGAGGCAGGAATTAAACTCCCAACCCCAGAGCTGCGAGGCAAACATGCAATGTGACAATGTCTACTGTTAAACACACCCTAGAATTAAAATGAATTGAAATGAAGACAGATTTTGGACAAATCCATCTATTCTCCAAAAATGATGTTTTGAGAGCCATTAAGCTTATGAGCCAGTTTTAGAGTGTAAAAAGACGTGCTGGCATTTACCACATCACAGAAGGATGCTTGGTTTTAAGCAAAGAGCTCATTTGCATCATTTTGTGAGAAAAGCACTGGCTAGATCGTCATTAACGCCAGAAGATGCTGCAAGCTTGCCAACTGGCTGTGAAGAAAGGAAAATCGCGGCTTATTTTGAGCGTTGGGGCTCTGCAAGTTTGGAAATGGTTCAAAAAAGAAATGATGGTGTTAAGCTGGCAGGGTATAATTGTAAGCAAAAGGATTATAAACTAATCACTGTATAATTAACACAGCGGACACTACCAGTGTTAAGTGTTTATCTCTGAATAGCAGCAGTGAATGTTAGACAGATATTAATGATAATAAGATTTGAGGCATATTGTATTTGTAACATTTCCAAGGTACCATTTCCACTCTTGACAAGCATAAACAAGAGCAGAAGATGGATGCAATATTTAAATTTAATCAACCTGTAATAATAATAGCTCACCAAGCTGGTGTTGAGCAAGGCTGACATGTTGAACACTTTATCCAGGTGGAGGGCCGAATATATACCATGGTTCTCCTTACAGTTACTGAGAGAGAGAGAGAGAGAGAGAGAGAGAGAGAGAGAGAGAGAGAGAGAGAGAGAAAGGGAGAGAGAGAAAGGGAGAGAGAGAGAGAGAGAGAGAGAGAGAGAGAGAGAGAAAGGGAAAGAGCGAGAGAGAGAGAGAGAGAAAGGGAGAGAGAGAGAGAGAGAGAGAGAGAGAGAGAAAGGGAGAGAGGGGGGGGGGGGAGAAGCAACATTATGATGATAACAGGACTAGAATATCACCATCATAGTTTCTTCTCTTATAAACACCACAGTTTGCTCTGGTTTATTCTCAGCTGTTATGTAGAAGGTAATGAGTATAAATCAGGAGGAAAAAAACGTGTATTCAAATAGACTGGCTCTCTGCTGCCCTCTGCTGGACGACATGAGTGTTTACATATACGGATAGGCTGGCTCTCTGCTGCCCTCTGCTGGACGACATGAGTGTTTACATATACGGATAGGCTGGCTCTCTGCTGCCCTCTGCTGGACCACATGAGTCTTTACATATACGGATAGGCTGGCTCTCTGCTGCCCTCTGCTGGACCACATGAGTCTTTACATATACGGATAGACTGGCTCTCTACTGCCCTCTGCTGGAGCGTAACATTAACGAAGCTTTACTTCAACCTGTTAAAGTCAGTATTATAAGGGCCCAAGTGTGTACTGAGACACGTTTAGATGATTAGCAGCCAAAAGTAAGCTTTAAACTGAAAATATAGAAATATTGTTTCTATTTTTTAACATTAAGATCAACATTAAAAGACCAGTGAAATAAAGTGTTAAAAATGACCCGGTGCCAATTGATTCAGTATTGAGGTTTACATTATTTTACAATTTTTCCTTACATAATTTTACTCAGAAACTCTCATCTTCTATTGATGCATCTAATAATAAATATTTTGCTGTTCCTCCTTCTGTTCAAGCTGATTTACCTGTAAAGATTTTCCACAGTGAGATCCATTTCTGGGTTGTTAAACAGGTAACCAGGGATGAAATGCTTCCATGAAGGATTCACCAGATTTGGTGTGTCCAACACCTACAACAGCAAAAACACCTAAATATAACCACAATTTTCTCCGTCATCACTGACACCCACTGAATGAATATCTGTTGTCAGGGTTTGTACAACTTTTTATAGCATTTCCTTGGTTGGTAATCAAATTTCTCACAGATTCACATGTTTTACCAGAAAAAATTAGAAGAGACAGTAGCAACGTTTCCTTTCTAATGTAGCTAGAAGGCACAAAATAAGATTTGCCCTTGAATACTAGCTACAGTACTTATCTTATGCTACACTCACTGTCACTGTGTCATTTTACTTCTGGAATCTGGCACGAATGATAAATTTCAGGATGTTCACTTGTTCAGATTTTACACCATGTCTTTAGCACAGTCAGTAAACACAGCTTGTCGTTTTTTCCAAAATAAAGTTGAAAAACAATACATGATGATGTATTAAATGTCAAATATTCTACAGATATTTATTTAAATTAATTGACATTTTATACAATTTCAGAAATTAGCTTCACGGTATTCTTAGACACTGATCTAAATGTACTAATATGATGATGTTTTTGCAATTTATTAAATCTGGACAAAAAAAAAAAACGATATACAGAATCTTTAAAGTCTCCCTGAAGCAACATGATAAAGTGTTACAATGTGTTATGCTGTGTTTGTGTGTGTGCGCAGTCTTGCCTTGAACAGCTCTCTGGAATGGAAAGGTTCACACACCAGCTTCTCCACATTCCCTCCCACCACAAACGTCAACGTCACCACCCCCATGAGCACCCAGGAAAACATGAAGCTGAAGCCCACACCACTGAGAGAAACACAGCGCATAAGAAAATAAGCGGTTAATTCTGTTTTTCATTCAGAATTTAAAATAAATTCTTTTTAGAAATATAAATATTAATACTATATTATTAATTATAATGTAACACACGAAATGCCAGAATCGGGAAAAATCCGAAATTGTGTGTGTCTGTGCCACATGTCAGCTCAGATACATCACAAATCTTCATGCTCCATCTTTAGACACAAAAGAAGATGAACTACACAGTGAGCCTCAGTATTCTCAGCCAACCAGAATTCAGGACTGATCTGGACGATATTCAGTGCTTGATGCCTGAACAACCCATATTATGAAAAGTTCTTCTACAAATAACTTAGAACACCTCTTACATCCAGTAGCTTAACTGCCTTAATTAAAGAGCCTCACTCACGCCATCAGCAGGTTGCCTCCGGTGTTAGACACACAGCCACGAGTTGTAGGAGAGGCATGTCTGTCAAATCCCAGGATTCCACACAGAAGACCCAGGAAGTTGAAGGCTAAGATAAGTGCCACCATGCAGCACAGTGTGATGCATCCAATCCACCTGCACACGAAAGATTACACAATATTTTACAGATCAGTCAAATACACAGTCCTAAATTAATAAATAATTAGATTTGATCTTATCTTGAATTTTAACGGATATATTTTTTTTAAGCAAAACCAAGATAATTTACATTTTTAACAAAATTATAAAAATGTATACTTAATATTTGAATTACTTCTGATTTTTTTTTTATTTTTATGATGATTACTCTTAATGAAGCAACTAATTTAAATAAATATCTTCTTTTTTTAAATGTGGCTGGCACACACAAAAACTCCAACACAACTATTTAATGACTTTTTTGGTGCTTAATCTTTAAATGTACGCCCACTTTGTCCCTGACTGATGATGTTTTATCAGCGCCAGCTTCATCAAGTGAATAAGTGAATGAATGATTTAATTAACAGATATTCAGACACTTATAATAATTTTGCTAACACAAAAACTTTCAGTTCTATCTGCAGAAAAGCGGGGGAAGAGTGAAAAGCCATTTTATTACCCAGAGAGATCATGCTCAAAGACTGATTAGACTTTGGGATGAGTTGTGAGTGAGTTGCTATCTGAAATGACTAACTTCTTTGTCAGAAACTTATTCTGCTGATGTTAATAACTATATTAAGCTATTTTGAAATGTCTGGGATGTGGGATATGGTATCCTAGTGGTTAAGGTGCTGGACTACCACTCGGAAGGTTGTGAGTTCGATTCCCATGTCCACCAGGCTGCCACTGCTGGGCCCCTGTGCAAGGCCCTTAACTCTCAGTTGTATAAAATGAGATAAAATGTAAGTCGCTCTGGATAAGGGTGTCTGCCAAATGCTGGAAATGTAAATGTAGATGTTAAATTTGTTCATTTATGCCTCTGAGCACATCCCTGTGAATCTGTCATGACCGAAGTACCTATAAAAGTCAATTTTGTCGATCTCTGGGTACAGATCCTCGATCTGTGAGTGTGTGTGTCTGATCCAAATGGTGACGTTGTCGACTGTAGTTTGCACCGGGAACAGCTTGGAGAATCTGGTGATGTTATTGCCAACGGCGTCCAACAAACTTCGGACCCCTAAAATCGTTCACAGTAATGAGAATACAGAAATGAAGGACAGGTCTTTAACATTACATGATTAAAGTGATGCACAGGTTATCTGTAGCAGCATGGAGGGTTTACTGCTAATCCTTACCTTCAGCTACATTTTTGGTCTGGTTTGTTACAATAGTTGGGGTGTCATTGAAGGCTAAATAGCCCTGGAGGATGGAAAAAACACACTTCAGAGAAAGAGTCACAGCTATAGACTAGAAGCCATATTCTATAACTGAGAACAATAAACACTATGTAATAAACTTTAAAAAATAATCTCTAAATAATAAAACGAATAATAAACTCTAAAAAATAAACATAAACCGAATAATAATCTCTGAATAATACATTTTAAATAATAAACATGGATTGAATAATAAACACTAAAAAATATGACTGGATAGCTAAATAAATGAGAAAGTGTACAGGTATTAATATCAAAGTGGACAGTGAAAGTATACGGCATATAATATGTTCAACCAAATCCAGGTAAAATGGATTCACTGTAAAGACACAACAGCATGACTAATCTATCTACCAGAAGACAAAAAAGAAGTGAAAATCCAGACCACTTAAACCCCAGGAAAAGGAAATCTGACAGGAGAGTGCTTTTCGGGAACAATTTCGGAAGCTCGTAATTACCGCAATTCCAACATAGTGCTCTTGGCTTTCGTTTTAACAATAAGCATATGATCAAAACCGAAACACCTGACAATACCTTGTGAACTATTTGGCTGAGGTTGGTCTTCAAAACTTCGTTCACTTTGTCCTGCTGCTCACTCACACCAGGCAGCTGAAACACACCACACACTATTCATTATTTAGCATTTTATGAACCAGTGAGCTCTTATGTTTGTATTCAGATCAAGGAAATCCACTCAAAATGTCTTTCAAGTGTTAAACTTTACATGCTTCTCTCTTTATATGATTTCTAAATCCTAATCTACTTTTATTTTCTATTTTTTAATAATTACGATTTTAAGATAATATTTTACAGATTACAAAGTTAAACTAAAGTTAGACCTCACCGCTGAGTAGTTCGCACCGATCTCCAGTTGGCTGAGCGAGCTGAGGATGTTGACGCAGATTTGTGTGTGGGAACTGGTGCACATCGGGTCGTCGAGGGTATTCGAGATTTCCATTCGCACCTTGCTCAGGTTAGACTGTAGCTGCGCTGTGCCCTCCTGCAGAACCCCCAACGTCACGGTCACATTTTCCAAAGCCTCCTTCGTGTCCTGAATCACTGGTGCCCACACACACACACACACACACGACCATGTCTCAAGTAAAGTATTTGTTATAGTTACCTTTAGTAGCTTTTTCTTTGACTAAAAGACTAATGACAAAATATATATATATAAAGATAAAAACCATGTGATATACACGGTTGAACTCATGATTGAGAGAACATTCATTCTGGAAGAATGAGAAAGAAAAAGAGAGAGTAAAAGAAAGAAAGAGTGTGAAAGAGAGAAAGAGAGAGTAACTGGATAATGTTCTACCTCCAGCCATGTTCTGTGCCTCATCCAGAGCAGGTAGCACCACTTTTCCCAGCTCTTCATGTATCCTTCCACCCAACAACTGACCTATATCTACACACAAACACACACACAAGCACACACACAAGCACACACACAAGCACACAGTCTACATCCAATGAAACTATGTATTGGTCAACAGACAGCAACCAACTGTATATACTTACTGTCTAGATCACAGAGCACCTGGTTCTTGGCTGTTCCATATTGTGAGACCAAGTGATCTATTTGCTGAAAAAGAAATTATTCAAAGCTTATTTACAATCTAGAATGATAAAACATACAATAAATATATATCCATCAGTAGATCATCTATTCATTCACTTCCAACACTAGTCATTCATCTGTCCATGTATTCAACCACGTATCGAATCCAGCTCATGGACCTATCTAGCTGACAATCTATTTAACCATCCATCTATGCATTGACCAACCCATCCATTTACCTCTATGTTCATCAACTCATCTGTCAATGTTTCTGTCCACAAACCCATTTATTCCACCATCTTCTATACTCATCCGTTCATCTTCACCTATCCATCCACCTGTTCGGCCATCCATCCATCCATTAATCAATCTGATCATCCTCCTAACCATTAATCTATACCACTGCCCATTAATCCATTTACCAGCAATTGAAGGGTAAGGGCCTTACTCAGGGTCCCATCAGTGGCAGCTTTGTGGCCCTGGGATTCAAACTTATGACCTTCAGATCAGTAGTCCAACACCTTTCCATTCATCTCTGTCCATCCATTTGTCCATCTTCCCCTTCATCAGTTTATCTTCCCATATCACTCAACCAATTCATCTATTCAAGCTGTGTCATGCAGGGAAACATCAACGTTCTTACCAGTGGTGTGTTATTAGCAAAGGTGTACAGGTCTTTCAAGTTAGTGTTGACGAGCCTCCTCATGGTCTTCAACTGAGAACTCAGGTTCTGATTGGCTGCATATGCACACAGAACCCCAGCACTGGGGGATAACAAAAAAAAAAGGAGAAAATGCCCTTAAAATCTTTCTACACACATATTTCTAGATAATTCATGAGAACACTGAAAGCAAAACACCCAGAAACAACTAACCAGTAGATGGCAGTACACACACACACACACACACACACACACACACACACACACACACACACACACACACACACACACACACACACACACACACACACACACACACACACACACACACACACACACACACACACACACACACACACACACATTACATCATTCCAAGTGAAATGGACAATAAATCACTGTAAAACTTTATAAAAAGATTATTAAACTAATATGCTAATATGTCCATACTGTTAAAACAGGTATCTTATGGTTTCTGTTGTATATAAAGGTTCTTGTTAATTTGCATGGAGTGCTACATTCTTTTGTGTCTCAAAAAGCAAATAACTTAAATCTTCATTGTTAAAAAAACAAACAAACAAAAAAAACAAACAGTATTATTCAGATTATTGATCAGATTCGAACACCTTCAATTGAACATCACCATGGATAGCAGCAGAAAATGCGGGTATGAAGGACAGCTGCGTTTTCATTGCCATGTGCTGGAATGAAAAAACACTTTACATGTTGAAAAGTGTGTCATTCTCACGAGTCAGGGGCTGCATTAGCAGAATGCTGGCTCTATAACAGGCTCCTTTGAAGTGAAATGGTTTAGAAAGAGCATTGACTCAAAAATGGCTTCCAAAACTTGGGGAGATTTAAACCAGAGATGTTAGAAACCAGGGGAATTCTGGTCACACTGTGAAATGAAATGGTCCATATCTGAGGTGTCATTGGTGCAAAATTAGATGCCTTCAGGGAAAACTGTAGACAGATATTGAAAGATAAAAATACACCATGCCTTTCTTATTGCGCGAGTTAAAAATCACTCCTGTTCTGATTCCTGTTTACACTAATGCTAGCAAGTGGCAAGGAAATCAACGCTGAGTCATTGAGTGAGTTCTGCTGACTAAATACTGTATGTCTTTTAAA
Organism: Tachysurus vachellii; assembly: GCF_030014155.1. Classification (NCBI taxonomy): domain Eukaryota; kingdom Metazoa; phylum Chordata; class Actinopteri; order Siluriformes; family Bagridae; genus Tachysurus; species Tachysurus vachellii. The sequence goes on from NC_083472.1 coordinate 21,402,109, forward strand.
GCATTGCTGTTGTATGGTGTCTAAGAGCTCTTCTCTGTTTTGATGATGATCTTAGTGAACCTCTAAGGGTCTTAGGACATTTTAGGACATTTTGACTGCAAGTATAAGATTATAAACCTCATTAGCATTAAGTCAATAACAATCCAAGAACTTGATTGAAGTGAAAGAATCACACCTGACTAGAAAAACGTCTTCAAGAATATTTTAACTGATATGTTAAACAAGGGGGGCACGGTGGCTTAGTGGTTAGCACGTTCGCCTCACACCACCAGGGTCGGGGTTTGATTCTCGCCTCCGCCTTGTGTGTGTGGAGTTTGCATGTTCTCCCCGTGCCTCGGGGGTTTCCTCCGGGTACTCCGGTTTCCTCCCCGGTCCAAAGACATGCATGGTAGGTTGATTGGCATCTCTGGAAAATTGTCCATAGTGTGTGAGTGAATGAGAGTGTGTGTGTGCCCTGTGATGGGTTGGCACTCCGTCCAGGGTGTATCCTGCCTTGATGCCCGATGATGCCCGATGAGGCTCCCCGTGACCCGAGGTAGTTCGGATAAGTGGTAGAAAATGAATGAATGAATGAATGAATGTTAAACGAGGTTAGAGAGTAGCCAAAATATAAACAATTCCACGTCGTCGTATTAGTCGAAAATATTTGTTTTCTCAAAGCAGAGACATATTATTGGCAGAAAAACATAGCTATGGTGACTCCAAATGGATTTTTCCTCCACACTGACACACATGAAGCTCCAATACAACCAGTTAAAAATATTGTATTGTGACTAATGCAGTATGATTTAGCATATTAGCATTTGTTTTGCCTTGAAGTATGACACAAAGGAACAGGACAAGACAAAAGTTTGAAAGTCCAGAGAAGATGATTCCTGTTTCCCCATCCTCCCTCTGAACCTCAAAGCTGAACTCCTAACCACAAAGAGGCTTTGTTATTCTCCCTCTCTCCCTCTTAATGTTTGCCCTCCTTCCTTTTCAGTAAATATGCTGGCCAGATGGGTCAGGAGATCAGAGATACAGTGGGAACAAAGCAGAACTAAAGATGATGAGAGTCTCTGAGACAATTCGATAGAAAAGCCAACACGTGAAGAAAAGCACCCGCTCAAGGAAAAGAGCTCACAATTCAAGCAGAGAAACTCGAGATTAATTTTCTGCCAGAAGCCATTTTGGAAAAACACCGCCACCCAGATGCGACAGTTCCAAAATAAATGTGCAAACAAGATTCGACACCTTATTACGACAATGTTGCCAGGGCAGGAGAAGAAATATTCGCTGTCATTTTTAGACATTAGCTAATTCTGTCTGAAGTGGGCATTACATAGCAAAAGAACATCAAATCTGAAATTGAACACACTTGGTGTGAAGCCTGGAGGGAATTGTGCAGTGTGTGTATTCAAGCATTTAAATTTCAGGCTAATCATTTTAGACCTTGCGCTCGTATGCTTAAGGGTCATTTCTTGCAAGGAGACTTGACTCTTTGTTTGTTGTCAATTTTACTAAATTAAACAGTTTTCTCTTTCTAAACAACAGATTTTGCACTCACCCGAGTCGCTAGCACTCTAGCTAGCCATTAATTATCTAAATGATAGCTTTTTTTAAAAGGTATATCGAAGTATTATATAATTTATACTAGCAAGCTTCTACCATTAGGCTAGATGTCATACTGTGAAAAACAGTAGTCATGTTTGTTCTATATCATGTTTTCAATTCAGTTGTTAGTCTTCTAGCGTAGGAAATATTGAAAAATAAAGATGTGGCAGGTTTTTTAGGCACAACGCGTTTTCTTTTTAATCTAAAAAAATTTGCTATACAAGTAGTTTGCTTAGCTACTCTCCATCAGTATGCATACGACTTTTGTAGTTTTCTTAGCCAAGTCTGATTGATAAACTTTGGGCTTAATCTAGCTAGCTAACTAGCAAGCTAGCTAATGTTAGGATATATCAGAATGGTGAACTGTTTTCTAGCTCGTTTTAGCCCTTTATTTTTTATAGCATTGGTTAGCTTTTAGTAAAAAAAAGGCATGGAACAAAGACTAAACATTTGATAAGTACTAGACGGAAGATGTATCGGGAATCACAAGCTTTAATAATTAAACCCTTCAAGTTTCAATGTTATTTGTCATTTACACTCACATGTGCCTCTGAGTTATCTCACCAGGATGCAACACATGCTGCTTCATTTGTGTTGGTACATTGCACAGGAAAATGTGGAGTGTGGTTGGTGGGCCTGAGGCTTGTGTTTCTGATACACAATGCCCTGCTGTATTCCCCCTACGTTCCCGCTACGTTCCTAGCTGCCTCACTGGGGGTTGTTTGAGCTCCAGTGGGGGTGAGAACCCCATTAAATGCCTTTCTAAACATGGGCTGACCCACCAGGTTTGGTTTCACCCAACAACGACTCTATTCCACATCCACTCGCTGACTTTGCTCTGGCCTGAGCTGCAGAGATGAAATTTGAGCAGAGTTCTCTGGCAAAACAGTCCAGAGTCTGATCGAGACAAAGACAGTCACTGTGATGGGATGTGGAGATGCACGGAAAGTGAAGAGTGAAGCGACTTTATCAGGAGGCACAATCTTTTTTGAAAAGCACACCTAATCCACTCCTAACCTTCAGTATTTAGCGAAAGATGTCAAATTAGCCAAGGACATTTCTTTTGATTTTATTGCAAATCAAGTTTTCGATATTTAAGTATGCTCCTGGGTGGGACTGAAATGAAGATTTAACAAAGAGCTTACAACTATTAACAACAGATGCCATCGTATTAAATACGATGGCATCTGTTGTTAATAGTTGTAAGCTCTTTGTTAAATCTTCATTTCAGTCCCACCCAGGAGCATACTTAAATATCGAAAACTTGATTTGCAATAAAATCAAAAGAAATGTCCTTGGCTAATTTGACATCTTTCGCTAAATACTGAAGGTTAGGAGTGGATTAGGTGTGCTTTTCAAAAAAGATTGTGCCTCCTGATAAAGTCGCTTCACTCTTCACTCTTTTTGTGAAGAGTGTGACTGTTTTTTTTTTTTAAAAAACAGTCACATGATTTTTTGTTGTGTTCTGTCTGATCCTGCAAGCATTAATGTTTCACTCCAGTTTCCAAATTACCCCAGCACCCTTGCCCTTGTGTGAGGAGAGAAAGTAGGCCATGGCAGCCTGGGAACTGAAGTGTAAGACAATCGTTTCTCTTTTCCATTCAGAAAATGAGGACACAACATTCTGGTCATATGGTTATTTCTCTCCTTCACGTCTGTAATTCACAAGTGCTAGAATATCCTTATATAATTCCGAGCAAAGGCCATTGCACATCACTGGACAATGCTAGCTAATGGATGTCTGATTTTTTTCAGCCTGAAAAATGCAGATTTTATGTAGAGAAATATCAGATCACAAACACAACTGAACCATGCAGAATGTCGCTCATGGACCTAATTTCTTATATTTGATGTCACATCGGTTAAAAAATGCTAAAAATAAAATCAGCCTTGCCTGAAGCCTCTGATCATTACTCTATCACATCTCTTCTCTTGTAGATGACAGCATCCGTGAGGAATGTGACTTTTGTTTTGCAAGCACTGAACAGTCATGTCTGCGTTCTATTTGGATCATATTATGATTTATTCAGTTGTATAACTGTTTCCTGCTATTTTTTTATTAAGAAAAAAAGAGAAAAAAGGGAAGTTCTCCTGCCGTTACTGCTGCTAATAGAGTATAAAAACGAGAGCACAGCCCAGATGAAAGGACACCCGTTGGGAGTAATGGACACAATAGACAGACACTAAGAATGATGAGCATTGTTCAGCAAACTAAACATCCAGCAACATTTTTTTTACACTGCAACACATGGTTTAAACCTCATGTTCTAACCCTCTAAAGCACCTCTCGATTCACTGCATGTCAGTAAGTGATCGTATTCCTGTAGCTTCTTGAAGCTAAGAGCTCATCCATGACTGAACTGCACTGTCAACAATGGCCTTTTGAGCTTCAGAGTGATCGTGCTGTAGCATTTTCAGTCAAGCTACTGAAAGACCAGCAGGTACTTGACATTCTTTCACCGTTGTCAAGTCTTTTTTTCACTCCGTGTAATTTAGCCCACTCCGGGTTGCCTCTCTGTCCCCGTCACTGTAATAGCTTCATTAGAACCGCTGTGCCGTGGTGCCTCCTGGCCCTGGAGATTTAATATGTGTGAGGTGACTGAGCCCCTGATCGCCAAGCAGCCAAGACTTGGCTATGGAATCTCTAATAAAGACGCAACCAAATAGAGCCATAAAGAACATCACGTTCAGTTTCCTGCTGTCGCCCTCAAGGCCTCTGTGTGTCCAGCCTTAAGGGCTACACTATTAATGTACTGAAAATCGGGATCAGTAGAAATGGTTCTTTCAATCTCGAGCTCAGTTGTAGTGCCATAAAGCTGTTCATCAGGAACGGATAACTCATGTCAGAGCATGGAAGTGTGCTTGTTGCTATGGCAAGTGAAACACTGCCACCATTATGAAACATCAACACTGTAGTGGTTTTGAACATTGTTGTTCAAACTTTTTAAGAAATGAATGTTATAATAGTAATGCAACAGCATTAGTTCTCTGACAACATTCGGTATAGGTGATTTAATTTAATAGAACATATAGCATTTCAATGCTGTATTGAACAGCTTTACTTGCTGTTAGGTTTAGGTGCACAATTTTGTGGTCATGAGATCATACATTGAGGTGATAAAAATAGAATGTGTGCTTGACATGTAAACTATTTTAGGTAGCTATGTGGGTAGGTTCGTTGGTAGGCAGGTATACAGAGAGCTGGGCGAGTGGCTAGATAGGTAGCACAGTGAATGGGAGGGTAAGTGGGAAGTTGGGTAACTTTATTTACTGTAAATTTGGGGTAGGTAGAAGGTAGGTAAGTGAGTAAGTGTTTGGAGCAGAGGCAGGTCATTGACATGAGTATAAAATTGTTTTTTACAAAACCACAGCTTTTGCATACAGCCAAAGCAAATAATAAGAGGATGTCTTTGTGTGATGTGCTATTACATTTTTGAGTATAACAATGTCTCCAAATACAATGAAGACATGATCTGCCAAGGGTGTAGAGAAAAAACTCTAGTGGACTGCAGAGAGCCCTGACCTCAACCACTGATCACGTCTACAATGAACAGGAACTCTAAATGAGTGGCTGAGCTCACTAATGCTCTTGTGAATGAATGATCACATTTCCCAGCAGCCAGGCTCCAAAATCTATTGAACAGCCTTCCCAGAAGAGTGGAAATTATTAAGAGCAAAGAAAAACAAAATCTAGGTTAATGGCAATAGTTCTGGAATAGACACATACAAGTGTGATGATTAGGTGTCCATCTACCATACAGTATATTGTCCTTTGTTATACTGTATACTGCAGAAGATATTGCACATTGAACTGATCTTGATTAAGTAACTGTCACTGTGATTTAACAGCTATTCGTTAGTGTACAGTTGCAAGGATAATCACATACTTACACACTCTTAACACTTACGTGATGATGAAGGTGGTGGTGAGCAAGAGCGTGGTAAGCAATCCTCTCTGACAGTCTGCATTTTTCCTTTGTCTCTGGTGCATCTCTCCTCCACAGTTATCGCAGCAGCGGCACATGCAGAAGAGCAATCCGATCAGCGGCACGAGCACGATGAAGAGAATCCCCATGACCGCACACACCACAAAGCCCAGCTCATAGTAACTCACCTGCACAATGTAACATTATTCTCCATGTTGACCAAGTTATGACCAGGATATAAACAGAAAACATTCTCTTTAAGTTGTCAGGAGATGTCAAAAGACATTCGAGACTTTTAAAAGTTGACAGATGTAAAGACGGCTATGGCTAAAAATTATCCTGCGTCTGAATAGCCATTGGTTTTGTTATTGTAAAAATCCCAATGTGAGGTTGATTTGACAGACATTTAATTGATGAGAACATTGTTGATTTTTTTTTTTTTTTTTTTTTTTTTTAGAAAAATTCAGTTCCATGATCATGTCCATGTACCTTTATTGTCAGTCACAGTAGCCTTTCACTACAGCTGTCAAAAGCTAAATGTCCCTTTAAAGCTAGTGATAAGAACTAATGAAAGGAACAGGAAAGGTTACTCATATAACAGGAAACATGATACACACCAACAAGAGACATCTGATATTATTTTAGAATAATCTTCTTATGGGTCTCTGTGTTTAAGTTCTTCCGTCTTATTGAATTATAAAAAGATCCAGCTCATCTCCAGCCATCTTCACGCCGAGTACGAAAACTACACTCTTGAAAACTACTTTCTAATCCTAGTTTGAAAACTACACACCCTTATTTTAAAAAACAAAATAAAATATATTGGAAGCTAGAAAAGAGTTCTCTCAACATGTGAAATGTAATAGCAGTATGATAATTAATTAAATTTAAATGACAAGAGCTAGCTGCTTAGCCATACAGCGTGAACAAGCTGATGGAAGCTCGCCAGGCTCCAGACAGGTTTCTTGGTCTGACTATTTTATGGGAATGTAAAACTAGATTAATGTTCGACAGACATTCACTTCTCATAGGCCAAGGTGTAGTAAATGAATTCATAGCAAATGGATGTTTTAAGCCCTGACTCACAGACATACATCACTGTAATGAACAAGAGAGACTATCCATCAATGTTTGGAAGACCACAAGCGACAGTCTTCAGTTCTCATTAGCATTACCAGGCTTGAGTTCAGTTATGAGGTTAACTGGTGAGAATTACCAAGAGAAGTACTGAACAAACTCAGTGAAGGATTGTACCATTACCTCTGAAATTCCCTGTAACTGAATAAGACGTGGACTTTTTTTAGGTTGCGGTATTAGAATGGCTGTGCTAAAAATAGCATACGCTTTCTCACAAAAGGTTTACAGACATGGAAATCCTGTGATCTCGATGATTACCTAAACATTTGGTTCAAGTGACTTTGGCTAAAGAAATTAATGTTAAATGGTTAATTGTTCCATTTAAAGGATTCATAGACGTAGAGAGTCTATGGACATGTTTGGGATATAATGCATTAGGACCGGGATGCCACAGGACTCAAGACGAATTCAAAAGCACTGTGCAAAAGCACGGCACTGTGCAGTGTGCTTACTTTGTGCATTCAATCTTCTTCATTTACTGCTTTATTCTAATCAGGGACATTGTGGTTTAAATAATTAGTTCAGTTATATGTAGAAAAACCATATCTAACTAAATTCATTAGAAAATATTAAAAGGTGGGTACAAACAAAAATAATAACCACAGGAGTGGGTGAGATTAGTCACGCTTTCTGTGGGAGCTGAAAAGCATTCAGTAATTCTGTATGGAGGCAGCATACACACAGAAATGTTAAGGAGTGGGAGAGCACAGTTTGAGTATCAGCAGGGAAGGAAAGATACGGTTCTGTGGAAATGGGAGAGCTTGGTACAGTAGGAGTCTCTGCTTAAGCAGGCATTTGCATTTATTATGTTTGTGTGTATATATGTGTATGTTGCATGTGTCTTGGCATTCACTGTGGATAGCAAAAAAAGATTTTCATTGCACAGGGAAACTTGTTTTCCTCACAGTGCATATGACAACAAGTGCTTTGAACTTAAACATTAAAATCATAGTACCTGAGAATACTGGCTGGTGCAGGCACAAACTGATATGGTAGCACTTTTAGCAGACCAAATTGTAGTTTCACAGACCACCAGGTACAATCAGCACTCACTATATGGCCAAAAGACTTGTGGTTACCTGACCATCACACCAGTGGTGGCGCAGTAATCCCTTTACTGGAACTGGCAATGGAAGTATCCTAAACATGTTCCAGCATGAAAATACCCTTGTGCACAAAGCAAGCTCCATGGTTAGCAAAGGTTAGAAAGGAAGAACTTCAGTGGCCTTCATAGCACCCTGACCTCAACCAAGTGAACAGCATAAAGATGGGCTGGAGTGCCAATTGTACCCCAGGTCTCCTAGTCAGACAGCAGTCTTGTGGCTGAATTGGCAAATCCCCACAGCAATAGTACAATATCTAGTGAAAAGCCTTCTCTGAAAAAAGGAGGTTATTATAACAGCATAGGGGGGATAAATATGGAATGGCAGGCTTAAAGCATAAATATTGGTGTCAGGTAACTTTTAGGTCTGGTAACTGTTAGCCGAATAGTGGCCATATAAGTAAGTGTGGTCAAGCATGGTCAGAGTATGACTGGGAGAGGGCAGACACGGTCAGAACTTCTACAGAACTTCTATAGTTAAAGTATCGGCAAGATTGTGCAGACAAGGTCAATGTATCTCTGGGATAAGTTGAGAGAAGGATAAAAAAAAGTTAACTACACAGCTGTACTATCTAGACATCACCACATTTGTGACACAACAGCATATATTCATGCTTCAATATATACAGAAAAGAAAAGGTCATAAGAGGGAAAAATCAGTGAGCTACAAGCAAATGGTGTAGTTTAAGGAAGAAAAGTGGTATTCTAATATCAGGGTGCAGGGTGATAAAGGACAACTGATGGGTGATAAGAGTGCTGGCTTCAGTGCACACTTTACCTGCAGTGTCAGAACAATGTTCTCTGGCTGGGGATAGCCAGATGATGAGAAGCATGCAGAAAAAGCAAAAAGAAAACGGGAAAAAGAGCACAAAAGATGGTCAGAAAAAAGCAACAGGTAGATAACAGGCAAACAAAGCACTTAAGAACCAGGATCAAGTTGTAATACTGTGCCAGCAATTTATTTGAATCTAAATAAAATCTAATTAAATCTGCACACTAGGTTCAAGAGAATTTGTAATATATAGAACTCCCCATTCTTAAGTGTTCCAAGGCAATGGGTATATAATCAAAGAAAATGAGTGAACATGGTTGCAGAGAAATCGTGTGGCACCTCTTACAGCTTGTAAAGACAAGACAAAATGGAGAGGTACAGACAAATCACACTGTTTCTTTCTAAATCAAGGGCTCTCTGCTACAAGGGGGTGAGAATGCTTACTAATGAAACAACTAATAGATCCTTCTTGTGCTTCCTGCCAAAAAACAATTACCTCTTGCAGCACAGTTGGTATAACGGGGATGAAAAACTCTCTCTTCGGATATTACTATTATTTAATGGACTGCCGAAGAGCTGACATGGGCAAGACAAAGTCTCTTAGCTCAACTACCTATAAAACACGCACTTACCTTCTGGTACTCAGACTTGATGGCTCCGAATTTGTCTTTTGCCACTTGGATGACGAGATCTGCAATGACAGGGGAGAACAGTGTTTGTTTTGATGCATAGAGGATTCACAGAGAATGAGAGCTGGCCAGATGCTTTGTGACTGTTTCAACAGCTTTAACAGCTGCGGAATCCATGTGAAGCTGCAGGATACACTTTTATTTAGAAAATGGGGGCTTACAGTGAAGTCAAAATGTTTTGGAATTGTTTCGTCTGAAAGCAGAAAGTAGGTTATTGCTTGGTGCCAGATAACTCAGTAACTATACATATTGGCAGTAGCATCATGGGAATTCATGACACAAAGCAGGAGATAGGAGTGAAAGGTTTTTACTTTCATACAAGTGGAAGCAGGCTATATCAGATATAGATCTTGTGGGACAAAGTAAAGTTATATTCATTACCATGGGAGAGTGTATTGAGCAATGCAAGTTGCTTGTGTGGTTCTGCACTTGTGAGGTGTATACAACATTCATTCAATTTCAGTAAATAATTTATTTTGGTCATAGTTTGGTCATATAAATCATGTTTATATGTTTGAAATTGAACCAACAAATTTGTGGACAGTTCAATCTTTCTGCAGGAGAAAATCAAAACTTCGGAGAGGAAAAGTAATTGGTCAAACATTCTCTGGGTGTAGATATGATTGGTCAAACTTTCTGCATAAATGGGTGGAAACATTTTGCGAAAGAAGATAGAGCTCATCCAACTTTTTCTGGAAGCAACTAGGACTGGGCAAGTTGTCTGTGGGATCAAACAGACTTGGTCAAATAGATGTGAATAGTGAGAGAGGATGGGATCATGTGGCCACAGGTTGATGAAAGTAGATTGGTGTAACTTTTTGTGGGAGCAAACAGGACAGATTAAACCTTTTGTGGGAGCTGGCAGGACTGGTCAAACTGCAGGAGCTGTAGTGAATGTGATTATTTAAACGTTTTGCTGGAGCAGGTACTGTACAATTGGTCGAAATATTCTTGGGAGCAGATCCGATTTGTCAAAATTTCTGCGGGAACAGATCTAATTGGTCAAAGGTTCTGTGGGTGTCGATGTGATCGGGCAAGCTTTTTGTAGAAATGGTTGAGGTTAGAAAAACTTTATGCAGGAGTTGATGGGATTAGTCAGATAGGAAGGTCTCAGTCATACTAAGACCCTCAGTCATTCCACATAGTACAGTGCAGTAGTTCATGTCATCCATGGAATCTGAGATAAATACAGTTATATAGTGATGTTATATAGTGATGCTTGCTCAATATAGTATATCGGAACTTATTCTAAATTAATCTTCATGACAGAGATATAAACAATGAATCCCTAACCCTAAGGTTGTGGGTTCGAGTCTTGAGCCGGCAATACCACGACTGAGGTGCCCTTGACCACTGCTCCGGGTGTGTGTTCACTGCTGTGTGTGTGCACTTTGGATCGGTTAAATGCAGAGAAGAATTCTGAGTATGGGATACCATACTTAGCTGTACGTCATGTCACTTTCACGAAGGCAACGAATGGTAATGTTCTATCACTGATTGTAAATCAAGGTCCAAATTGCTTGAAATGAATGCGCCTTGTGAAACGCATACTACAAAAAAAGTGATGTTTGTCGACAAAAAAGAACAGATATCTAGAAGGACCTGGGTGGAAAATATAGAGATAAACAACAGCAGTTTCCTCTCGATTTGGTGCAATGCAGGACTTTTCAGCTGAAACACTGAAGTGCTGCGGGAGGAAAAATGCTAATGCACAATGCTGCTAACAAGTGTGATACTGACAGCCACATGTTTTGTACTCCTACTCTTCTATTTTCTTTCTCAGTTCATTATTCAACTTCAGAACTGATGGAAAATGGGGGGGGGGGGGTCGTCTTCATAACTACACATGCCTACACATTTCAGCGAGAAAAATCTCTTTCTGCTTAAAGACAGAATCCATAAAAACATGTTTTTTCTCCATACAAAAGCTGTTAATCGTTTCATAATTAAAACACAATAATTACTACTCACATTAAATCTAAGATGTTGATCTGTTGCCACATTTCATCAGTCTTTACAAGGTGACATGAACTAAATGCAAGGCAATAACTTCAATCCTGCAGGAAGGTATTGCAACTTCTTTACATCATGAATAAAAAAGTGGTGACGTGAATATCAAGGCTTTTAGAGGAAGGATGGACACTCACACACTGAGCGCAGTACAGATGAATTTGTAAGTCTTTTTCCTGTGATAGAAGAATCAGTGAATTTCATTCATTCATTCATTCATTCATTCATCTTCTACCGCTTATCCGAACTTCCTCGGGTCACGGGGAGCCTGTGCCCATTTCAGGCGCCATCGGGCATCAAGGCAGGATACACCCTGGACGGAGTGCCAACCCATCGCAGGACACACACACACTCTCATTCACTCACGCACTCACACCAGTGAATTTCATCAGAAAACCAATTCAAAACGTATAAAAAAAATGAAAATTCTAATTTCAGTGATGTTCCAAACGAATACAGAATCAGTTCACTCTTCTTTCCTGCGTATTACTCATGAGTTTAAAATACGTCACAGATATCTTCTCTCCAACTTAAATCACTTCGGAACAGTTCCATGTTTTGATCAGTGAGGTCTATGAGCTAAAGTTGCTGGCTAGCCGGTTTCAAGTATACAGTAATTATATTTTAACCTTTTACCACAGCACTATTGAATTCTTAGCTTTTATTGGTCAAAAGGCGAGGATTCATTTTCTATTAGTGCTGCTCTGGCAGAAGTTCTAGAGGACAAACAAATCATAGGTTTAGGAGTGTGCTCGTTCTGACACATTATTGTTGCTATAGTAACAGGTCTTTTCACTGGGGCTTGTATGGTGGACATGGCACATAATCTAAAACTAATAATGGATTAAATATCGTCTCGTTAATAATGAAATGAATGATGTGTTGGATTACTTTTATTAAATATATTAAGTCAAAATATGCTCTCTCTATTTCTGTCTCTCTGTATGTGTGTGTGCTTTATGAAGAAGGTTGTGATATCCTGCACACCTCCATGACAGTGATTTGCAGGTGACTTGACAGGTATGTGTGCTAGAGAACTGCATGAGAATATGCGACAGCACTGCCATGTTGTGCCACTAAGCCCTACGGATCAGCATTAGGCTTAATGCAGCACCATGACGCTGTCTGCGCCTCTTCTACCCATTTTTATTTGAAGCATTTTAGAACAGCGAGACAACTTTTCAATTAATCCAGAGCAGCTGCACCATGTTTCAACTTCTTCATTATGTTTCATTACTCCAAACTTATCCTTATTTCAGTCACATTCCTTCATAATTGCGCTCATCCATCCTGTCTTACTCCTTCCCCCTACATCTTCCCAGCAGGCCTGTCATCTCTCACTAACACTGCTGCTATCAGGATGCAAAGGAAGAAAGAAAAAAAATGAGGGGGAGAGATAAGGAGGATTGTGCATTACACGATCTCCCCAGTGTAGCTGTAGAGGCTTGAATGCATTTCATTATATTATCATAATATCATGAGCTTGTCATTGATGTTGCACTTAACTGATGGAACAGATTGATGATTAGTAGGAGTATAAACATAAACCTTTCCTGTATCTGTCAGTCACAGTGAATACAGAGGTGTGGTCACTGTGTCTGAAAGTCTCAATAAAGCAGATTGGCTTCTGTTTGTCAGTCACAGTAAAGAAAACGTCTCTGTATTAGTCAGTACCAGTAAAGAAGGAGGTGTGGTGTCTGTGGCCTCTGTATCTGTCAGTACCAGTAAAGAAAGAGGTGTGGCTTTTGTCGATCCCAGATAGAAAAAAATTCTCTACTGTATATGTCAGTCCTGGAAAAAAAAGAAAGCGTGGCAAATGTGTCGGTCTTAATAAAGAAAGAGGTGTGGTCAATGTGTCCGGATGTGTCAAAAAAGAAAGAGGTGTGGCCTCAATATCTATCAGTACCAGTGAAGGAGGTGTGGCATCCGTGTCATTCTCAGTAAGATGGAGGTTTGGCCTTTCTGTCTATCAGTATCACTGTAAAGTAGGAAGTGTGGCCTCTGTAACTGTATGTACTAATAAAGAAGGAGTCGTGTCCTCTGTCAGTCCCAGAAAGCAAATGTGTGGCCTCTGTATGTCAGTCCTGAAAAAGGAGGAGGCGTGACCTGTGTCTGAGTCTCTCAGGTTCATTGGACAAGATAATTGGAAAAGCAACCCCCTACCCAGACATCACTATTAAATCTTTACAGAATTCTCAGGCGCAAACAAATCTTTATACTGTATGATAATTTGACAACAATACCCAAGCTTCAGCAACAGATTTTTAACAGATGTGAACATCACCCCCTGCGTTTACACAGTCCTATGTTCTCTCGTTAAAATGTAGAATTAAATCTAGGAATTAATCATAAGTCTCTTCACTATTTATTTTAGACTATTTATTTCAGTTTTATGTACTGTACCTTAATGTTCTCTCAATTTACAAACTCATTCTGTTATGTATAAATATATGTAATTATTTGTACAGTCCCTGTACCATATCTTGTGACTTACTTATTTATTATTCAGAGCTTATTTGAAGAATGTACTAAGAATACAAAACAGCAAACGAGAAAAAAATGGGTCAAATTGGAAAGTAAAGTTCATCAGCGAGGGAAGGAGGTGAACGATCTTTCCATCGTTACACACTCAAGGACAGTGAGTCAGCAACCTTTAAGCGCATCCGCTAAAATTTACTAAGTAAAAAAATGTAATTGTTTTCAAAAGTTTTCATTTACATCTCAAGAATCAGTTCCAAACAAGATCTGCAGTAGCTGCGGTTTGATCATAAGCAGAATGGACAGTTTAGAAGATGTGGATGAATTTTCAATAGCAGCGGCTCTGAAAGACCTGAGATTTCATCCCCAGCTGAGTCTCTACTGTGTCAATGTGGCTGTTCGAATATATCCCTGTTTCTATAGTAACAGCTCACTTTTACAGCAGACACTCTGCATAATCCAAGTCTAATAATAAAAGGACCAAAAATATGCAATATGTAGTGTGATTCAACCAAGAAAAAAAAGGTTATTCACTGATGAACTCTTTTGTTTAGAGATTTTTTTTGGAAGGAGTCTCCAGTGTCAGTCGGAGGAAAAATTGTACGTTTTCAGGACAGAGGGCTTTGAGCTTTGTAGGATTTCAGTAAAATGCCAGTACAGCATCTGTAACATATTTTTTTGTCTTAATAACATCTACAGGATGCACTGAATGCACGGTTTACAGCAGCTATATCACAAGTAATACATAAAAGTTGTTTGACTGAACAAGGAACGCAACAATAAACCTAATAAATAAGGTTTTATACGCAAAATTTTTAATATCACCCTGTTCATTATTTGTCTCTTGTTTCTTCTTTTTTTTATATATAAACTACAATGTTATGATTGCTAATTTTAAAGGTGCAGTAAATTGGCATTTCCAGATAAAGGTAGATAAAATGGTACAACATTAAGGATAAAGAACAATACATTTTTAACATTTTTTTTGATCGCTGAATTTTTCCATGAAATAAATTCACCTTCACTCCAATATATCTTCCAGGAAAAAAGCTCCATGTAGAACCGGACAAGCGTTAGTACTGTGAGGGAAGCTTTAAATATTTTATACAGAAACCTAGAATGGAGAGTTTTTAGAAAGTTTGAATCCTTCTAAAAGCCTTGAGGAACTTGAAGTGTATGGACATTTTAACTGGATTTTATATGAATCAAGTCACAATAAATATGTAACAGTTAGAGGAAGAGGAATTGTGTACTGTATACTCGGCATTTTGTTTATTAGGGCAAATCCAATATTCATGTCTGTGTGCAAAGGACAAACAATACTAGATATAAAAAACAGGAAAATGGATGACAGGCAAAAGTACAAAATGATAAAGATGCAGAAGTATGAGGAGAAAAAATGTGGCATGCACACTAAAGGGTATAAAGAGACAGCTAACTAGATAAAGGACTAAAAACAGCAGAGGGTGGAAATATAAGAATCAGGAAATCCAACAATCACAGGAACAAAGATACAAAGACTTGAAAGGGATACAAAAGCAGGCAGAGCTCCTTACGACTGGAAATCTGCGACACAATTTTGCATGGAATAGATTATATTCAGCGAAACATCACGACTGGGATTAATACAAATACACCTCAGCTGTACAGAACCAGGAAATTGTGTTGCCTTAATATATGCCGTTAAACTGTAGGAGGGTTTTGACACAGGAGGAAGTCTACTTAGTCATATTGTACTTCACAGTTTAAAAAAACAGTAAGAAAGTACAGTCTGTGTAAAGCAAACAGGAAATATTGTAGGAGATTTGTTTCCATCGGTAAAAAAAAAGTTACTAACAAGAGCCATAAAGAAATAACAGGGTTACTCTTCCACAGCTGTGTGTTTGGGAGAGATCAGATTCTTCAGTCTAGTTCAGCATGTGCTCTTGAATACATATATAAATTCCCATTGACAAGGCCAAGCCTCTGGAATAAACAGTTTTAGAGCAGGGACAATGCTGCCAGATTTCAGATCCATAATTACACCAAGATGACTAACTTACGGAGGCAGAATCTCATCCGTGCAAGCACAAAGACAAAAGAAAGTTTATCTTATGTCATGGTTTAAACTGCAGTACTTATCAGCTAAAAGGCAATAGGTTAATCAGTAATCTTCAGAAAAATCTTTCACAAATCAGTGAAATTTCATTAGGGGGGAAAAATTCAGTTCTCCTAATACAGTATTAATACCGTACCTCCTTATTAAGTTGTTTGGAATTATAGAAGAAAAACATTTGAATCTATGTCTTACTTTGTCTTTAAAGATCCACTGAAATCAAATTTGTTCAAAATAAGTTTTTGGACCAATTCTCTTTATACGTATAACGCCGCATGTTTTTTTTTTCCCGGAATGTCCTCGTGTCCCGTATGAGCAAAATTCCTGTTGTGCGTGCAGATTAGTGTTTGTGACTCAGTAGCTCAGGGAGTTCAGTCTTTGCTCTGGTGGCAAGAGACAAGCAAACTACATGAGAACATGAACAATAACAACCTGCTCAAGCACACATAAGGCAATCCGGGCTCCTCTGTAACCATGGAAGCAGTTACCAAGGTGAGGAGCATTCTCTCACTTCTCTCTCAAAAACAGAGATACGGACAAAGAAAGAAGGAAAGGAAAGAACAATCTTCTTCACTTTTATGTGAGAACCGCTAATAAAAAAGGCGTTAAATGTTGAGTGAGTTTAACCCAGTGTTGGAGTCGGTCTGTTCAGAAAAGCAGCAGACAAAATGAAAGACGACAGGGTTAGTACGTGGACTAAAGGTTTTTTTTTAGTGCAAGAGTTGCTTAGGTGTGAGGATATAATGTGTCGCATTACAGCTTTCGTTTTTCAATTTTACAAAAAGGTCATTGGTTTAAATCCCAGGACTGCTAGCGAAACATTCATGATCTCTTAGCGTATCTCTTTCACATAATTCCTGATTAGAATTCTGTTTGAATCAAACTCGTGTTTTTTTCACACACTGTTTTGGAGCAAAAAGCCTGGCTCCGGTTCGTTTGACGATTTCACATTGGCAGTAGAGTTCACATGAAAAATTCATGTTTCAGCTGTGATGTGGATCAAAAATCGTGCCAAGGTACCAACCCTGAGACTTCCTGTAGGAAGTGATCCGAGTTCGGTTGCACTGGAACGGTGTCGCAAATCCTGTGAATGCGATTTCAACTCGTACTCAGGTCCGCACTTGTTTAGGAAGAACACTAACCCGTGTGTGTGTGTGTTTTAGCAGAATACACCATTAAACTCTGGACATGTTGCACAAAACACTTCATAGTAGGGTTTTTTTTTTTAAATTATCCAATATTTTATTTAGCTCAAGATCAATGATTTTTGTCCATTTTACCTATTTTCAATCACCATATTTCTGAACTGGTGTTATTTTTGCTGTTAGGTTTGTTTAATTATGACCATTTTGATCTAAAACAAACCAAATAAACCAAAAGCATCAATTTTGCCTTGGTGTGAAAGCACTGTTCAAGCAAGTGATGGTGTATCAGAGATCAGATTCATGGATCAATTATCCTGCCTTGGATGTAAAAAGTGTATAATGTTTACTAGTATGTTCGTACACTGCTAAAAATGTTCCTCGAGGCGTCTTTAGATGACTAAGGGTTCTTCACATTGTTAAAGAGCTCTACATGGAACCTTTATCCTGAGCACAAACCTGAAGAGCCCTTAAAGTCCTCATGAAGTCAAACACGCAGCATTATTCATTATTATGCTGAAGTAATTTCCACTGAAACAGGAAGTCAGGGTGGGATATATAGAGTCACTCCTCCACAGTTAAATAGCCAATAGTGTTTAGCATACCTCACAGCCAAGCCTAAGCATGTGCTTTACAGTTACTGGATTCACTTGTGGAGAATTTTTCACTCTGTCCTTCATCTGCTCTTCAGAGAGAATGCATTCATGTTATTTCTTCTTAACCAACAAACAGCCAGAGACACATTTCTGATGGCTGTTGTATGCCTGGTGGTTAAGATGTTTGAATGGTTTGAGTAGCCAAGGTGCCACCTCTGGGCCCCTGAGCAAGGCCCTTAACCCTCACCTTCTCAGTTGTATAAAATTAGATACGAATGTAAATTGCTCTGGAAAAGGACTTCTGTCGAATACAGTAAAATTTAAAAGCCACAAAATATCAAATTTAATTTCATGGGGACTTAAATTACAAATGAACCTTTCTTTTAATAAATGCTGACTATCTTGCTCTTGTTTATGGTCACTCGGTGCGGCACTTGCCTCACTGTGTGTTCGGTGTTCATGCTGGAATCTGCCTCTGAATAAAAGCATCATTTCAACGAATAAGCGATGCTCCTGAGGCAGAGCAGGCTGAAGGACCCGCTTCATCGTTGGCATGTTTGGAATGCAAATGAAAAGAAGGAATGTGACTCAACCACTAATCTGAACTTCACAGGCATTTTCGACCAAAGAGCATCATCATCATCATCATCATCTCTTGCGGGAGGACAGTAATTATTCTAAAAGACGAGTTAACAAAGTCTGCATTAATCAGTGAGGGGAAAGTGTTACATGGTTCAATCCATTGATTCTGCTGTGCACACCACCTCTACAGGTCTCCCTGGGGACATCATCTGCATAATTTTCTGTTTCTGCATTATCTTTAATAAATATCAGTGCAGGGATGTGGGTGGGTGATTGGACAGGAAGCACAAAGCATAATAAAAACACACTCAGGCAGGAAAATCACAGAAGACAATACGGTATGAATGATTTTACAGAACCCTTAGTGCATGGACATACAGTAATAAATCCCTCCATGATCATAGCTCAATTGATTATAAAAATAAATAAATAAATAATAATAAAAAAAAAAAACCACACAGCTCTCATTGCGACAGTAAAGTGATCATGATCAACCAGACTGCATCCGATCAGATTTGGGGATCTGTCCTGATTCTGTCGCTTTACATGTCATACTTCATTGTCCATTTTGGCTTGCCAGTTCCTTACTGTATATGGTCAAGGCTTCCTATCCTTGTTCACACAGCTAATTAGCATCGCCTGGTCCTTCTTTTCCCTTTGTAGAAGTTACCGAATTGTTTTGCCAGTAATTTGGTTCTCTGGTTTTATTTCAGTCACAGTGTATGAAAATTATATACAATGACAATGTAAATGTCAGACACTGAGATCCACATACACATTTGAATATAAGGTTCACTGTGGTTTCTTTTCGTATGCATCACACCACCAAATACAACTTCACCCGACAGAGCGCATTATTGTAATTGAGTTCTATAAACAAGAAATTGATTTCGTGTGACATTTCGGACACAAGATTGCCAAATGTTCTCTTTATTTTTGCTGCAGAAGAAATTATCCTGAAGAAGCAACGGTCAATTTGTAGCACGTCGACTAGTTATATTAAGTTATATATAATTCAGACCCTGATGCAGCGCTACGAACGATGCCCTACATACATCCCGAATTCAAATCAAGCATCTGCTGTATTTTTAGGGCTACATTCAAGGTTAATGAAGCAGGCAACAGAAATTAATTTTCAGATATGATTATTTTTGCACAACCAGAGCTTCTACAGCAAGAAGAAAAAAATGGAAGAGCACTGAAAAGGAAACAGGTGTTTAAAGAGGATGAGGTTCTTACATGATTGATGCTCTTCAGGGAACAGCTTGTTATATTTGAAGATGTGATGATTTACACTAAAGCCATGACTTCAACATAAAACGTGAGAACGTTGTCAGCTGATTCATTTACAGGATCTACAGAGGATTACGTCCTTTCAAATGATGGCGTGTGCTGCCTGTTGTGTGTATTTGGATTAATGAGTGTGAGGCGTTTCCACCCAGTCTAAAATGAAGGAGGAACTCGCATACTATATTTTATCACACCTCTTTCTTTCTTTCTGTCTGTCTGTCTGTACCCGTCTACTTGCTTCCCTCTGTTGGTCTCGCCTTTTTCTGTTTATCTGTCTATCGGTCAGCCATCTCTCTTTGTCTTGCTATGGTTTCTGCATTTCTTGCTCTCTCTCTCCATATTTCTTGTCTCCATGTCACTCTCTTTCTGTCTCTTTCAATAACTGTCTGTCATTCCATCTTTGTCTCTCTTCCTGTCTTCCTCCATCTCTATCTGTCTATTGCTCCCAAACCCTTTCACCTGCTCCTTGTTTCTCTCTCTCTCTCTCTCTCTCTCTCTCTCTGTCTCCCTCTCTCTCTCTCACACTCACTGTCTCTCTCTCTCTCTCTCTCTCTCTCGCTTTCCATCCATGTCTCTGTCTCTTTCTCTTCCTGGATGGCTGGAAGCATGGATACAATGTTGTGTGAGTGTGTGAGAGCAGTCGGAGATGTGGTGGGGCATGAGAATATCATCTCTGCCTTAAAAAATCCCTCTTGGTTCTATGTCTCCACTGGTCAAACACCTGGTGCCTTATAGGAGTAAAATCTTTATGTTTTTTAAAGAAGGGGTTGAAGAGCTAAATGCTGTTTTTAAGCCCAGTCTTGATGATTTTAATTACAGTATCTTTGTTTCATCTGATGCAGACATGAAAGGTTTTAAACGCGGCAAAACAGGGCATCTTGTTCGGGCCTGTCCTGAGAGGCAAAGTGACCCCAGGGTTGGACGCAGATGAACCTGCTCGGGTCGGTACCCCTGCGGCTAGAGTTTGGCCAACTGCTGATGGCCCCGGAGCTGCTGCTGTAGGAGAGTGAACTCTGAGCTCAGCCTGCAGCCCAGAAGCCCTGATCAACTGAACTGACCATGGAGAAGCCCTGCTTGAATTTTGATCATCAGGAGGAATTTGAAGAGTTTGTAGTTGAAGAGTTTGTACATGATGTCAAACATTTTAGAAGAGAAGAAGTTTTTGTGTATTTTTTTTTGAGTTTAGTGGAAATCTTTCGTCTGAAGAATCTGATTACTAAATTACTGATTACTAAAACTCTGATGATGACGACATGTAGAATGTGTGGTGTTTTTTTTTATGTTGGAGAAGTTTAATGTTTTACATTGTGAGTCTAAATGGAGCAAGAGAATACAACAAGACAGCTAAGTTATATGAACTGATAAAGTAAAGTAAAAGCGTTACAGGAAACCCACCACAATGGCAGTAATGCTGCCGGTTGGATGAAGGAGTGGGATGGGTTGGTGATTTTAAGTCACAACACATCACCCAGTGGTGGAGTCGTCTTGCTGTTTACTTGCAATTTATTCCTCGTTCTTATTCAGTAGATGAAATTTTAAGTAGAATGCTTTTAAAAATAACCGTGCAAAGGACTATTTAGATCAGAACCAAGCAGAACCTCATGTGGCTTCCTGTAAAGCCCTTAGGAAGTAAACCTAGCTTAAAAGCATCTCACTGCCACCTCACCTGGTCACCTCAGCCATGCTGAGAGAGAGATGTGGAAAGTCCCAGATAATACCTCCGTCATCTCGTGTTCTACCACTGCTTACTGAGGAAACGCTTCACAATGGATTCAACATTTACACACTGCACTTATAATACAGGGAAATCCTGGGAAATATATGACAATGATCAAAAATAGTGAATTGTCTCAGTAGGTCAGTGTTTATTAGGCCAATCTTTAAAGCTCTGTTCTGAAAAACAAAAGTGTGTGTTACATTAATAACAACGTTTTTTTTGCTCTAAATGTGCTCGTTTTAAATTCACACCCAGTATACACATCTTTTTTCACCTGCTCAGTCTGATCAGGACCAGCTGATGATCAGCCAGTGTATTTTTGTGCTGCTAGTTTAAATGTTAGATTTCATTTTTTGTTGTTTATATAAAGCATTTCATAATTTAATCCAGGAAAAGAAAACAGCTAGTATAGAACATTAGATAAAGTATTGTGTAATAGATAACATTCATAACAATAAAGTTGCCAGATATTGTATTTTTCTTTAGTAAGGCTGAATGGATCACAAACATGAACCATGACTTTTTGGTTTGTAATGTGTAAATAATGTGACCAATTCTCCAAGATTTTTCTTTTATCTCTTGTTCTTTAAAGCCGCTTCTTTAAATCTCTGTTGAAATGTGTTATCCTCTGGAGATAAGCTGTGACCTGCTGAAATCCCACGTATGGAAAAGTGTTCCACAGAGAAACAATATTAATGATTTCCAAAGGGACACTGTTCTGACGTTAGAGATAGTCATGTGCCTCTTAACAAGGCTTTTGGATGCTGTAAACAAACCAGCTGGGACTGACGGAGTCATAAGCTGATGTTAAATTTAATTGCAGTCTGCCGGTCTATTTAGAGAAGAATGAAGTCCCAAGAGATCTTCGATGAGAAGAGCTCCCTCTTCTGATTAACTGTGCTTTTTTTATACAAGGCTGTTTATGTGCTCACTAACATGCAAAATATTCAGTACAGATAGCCAATCACCTTGTCAGATGAAAATGGCTGTCCAATCAGATTCTTGTTCCATTAGATATGGAGAAAGTTATGATCATAAACGATTGAAGATGTATCGATGTCATTCAATGACATAGGCGTGGCCTATGTGCCTGTCAAGTTCAGTGAAGGAGGCGTGGCCTATGTGCCTGTCACTTTCAGTGAAGGAGGCGTGGCCTATGTGCCTGTCACTTTCAGTGAAGGAGGTGTGGCCTATGTGCCTGTCACTTTCAGTGAAGGAGGCGTGGCCTGTGTGCTTGTCACTTTCAGTGAAGGAGGCGTGGCCTGTGTGTATGCCACTTTCAGTGATGGAGGCATGGTCTCTGTACCCATCAGTTTCAGTGAAGAAAGCATAGCGTCTGTGACAGTCTTAGTGAAGAAGGCGTGACCTCTGACAGTAAGTCTAAGAAGGCATGGCCCATACAGTATCTGTCAATTTCGGTGGAGGCGTGTTCTCTGTGAGAATGAAGTGAAGGAGGCATGGTTTAATGAATTTGGTTTAGTGGTTAGGGTTAGTGGTTTAGTGGTTTTTATTTAGTTATAAGAGGTGTGACATTTGTGAATCAGTTTTAATAACGGATCCATGGTCTCTTTGCCTGTCATTTTGTGAAGAACGACACAGCTTTCCACTTTTCCCAATTTTCCCAATTCTGTTTGAAAATAAATGAAGTAAATAATTGAAAATAAACTAATTAAACAATGATGTATTTTACATTTTATGATGAGCACTGCATTGTCTCTGTATGAGATATACCCCTACACACAAACACACACAGCCCCCACACAGTGACGTTTGGTTGAAGAACGACCACTTGAGCTTCATTTCTATTTCCATCTGACCATGTCAGTGTTGATTTGCTCACAGCGACTGAGGCAGTGCATGTCGTCAACAAAAGAGTGACACAGACCAGAGAGTGGGAGTGAAACTCTGCACACAGTCTCCATTCATCAGCTCACATCCTTTATATGTACATATTTGAATCTTTCTCTAATTCTCTGACGTAAATACACACACAAACTTACCCATACAAGTTACCCCTGTATCTGAAGGTGCACAGAATTATGCACTTCCTGTAGCACAATATCTACCACATATTTTATCATTCCTAACATGATCATTAAGAAAAAGAGGGTTGGATTTAATTGAAGATAAATATAGGATTGTTCAGGTGAAAATGAAATGAAAATGATGTGTGGGGACGCCTGGGAAATTCCCATGTTCTCTGTGCTGGTTTTCCCCTGGGATCTCCGATTTCCACCCACCTCCCAAAAGTTACTAAAGCATAAACGTGCGTGTGCATGTTGCCTTGCAATGGATAGACATCCAATCTAGGCTATATTCCTGGCTCTCCAGCTCCATCACAATTCTGATCACCAGCTAGAGAATGAATAAACAAGCAATGAATAAATGCAACATAAACAACTTCTTTAACTACTGATAATGAAAGAATGTCTGTGAAACCCAACACACAACAAACTTCTACACTCTGATGCATCTCGTAGCCGATTAACGTCAAATCTTCAGCCTCTGCCCTTTTTCCAAGTCCTCTCTCAACCTGTGGCATTACTGAATTACGCACAGCTCACTCTCTTATAGCTGCTCTCTTATCTTAAGTCCACTTTGCAACACCGATGATACACCACTTCAGGAGAAAACGTCATTAAATGGATTTGAGGGAAAAGATGCCGATTGGTGAGACACTTTTAAGGAGAAGGTGGTGTGTCTCAATCTGGGGAGTGTATCTAAAAATAAAAAAGATTCAGTTGCATAACAAGAGGCTGCATGTCAGGCCACTGGCAGTCTTTCTGTTGTATGTGCTCTCACTCAGATGTAAGAGATGTACTAGTTGGATTGCTCTTCATGAGGATTTCAGACCTTCAATGAGAAGACGACAACTCCATGTGGTCTTTGAGGCCAACAACCTCATAATCAATACACAATCATCAGACTGTATCTGACTGTAGAAAGGACATTATTCATAATAACACCCTCTGGTGTTTATAACAGTTTATAATCACACCCTTCAGTGCCACCTAAATGAGGATGAGGTTCCCTTTTGAGTCTGGTTCTTCACAAGGTTTCTTCCTCTTCCATCTAAGGGAGTTTTTCCTCACCACAGTCATCACAGGCTTGTTCATTGGGGATAAATACAAACACATTTAAATATAAATCTAATATTAATCTTGAACGTTGGTTCAAGAATGAACTCATTCTCTCAGTACAGACCGTTGTTTCATTTCTGGGAGAAATCCAAACCACACAGTATGAGGGATGTCTCTGTGTGTGTGTGTGTGTGTGTGTATGTGTGTGTGTGTGTGTGTGTGAGAGAGAAGGACAGATTAACTACTGTAGCCCCTCTGAAAATCACTGTCAATCTAAACAAAGTACCTGCAGTTTGTTTTTCTTCTGAAGTGAAGGTTGATTAAGGAGAAATCAAATCCTTTCTTGCACAAAAGAGAGAAAAACATTTGTACAAGATTAAATTTGTGCACATCACAAAAAGAGGCTTAACTGCATTTGAAAGAGCTTCATTTTTTTAATTCTAGTGCTTTTAAATGTAACTTTTATGATTGAACATCGTTAAAATCATTACAGACACGCAAAAAAAAGTAAAATCCACAATACTGGAGTCAATTTTTTTTTTTTTAGATTTTCCTCACATTTGAGAGAAGACATGTCAGCTCGTGTAGACATCTTTGAGTCACGTGCATCGCACATGATTACTGCTCTCATAGAAAGTAAATGAATATGTCTTTTCACTTAAAATATGTTTCATCATTTTGAGTCGTATCTACAAAAAAAGCACAAAAGATTTTGCAGTCTGCATTGCAAATAATAAAAATGCCCTCAATCACAAAAAACGCTGCAATCCTGAACAGATTGAATTATGAACAACTTTTTTAGATATTAATCTCTAATTAACAATCATTCAAGCTTTATTTCCTGTACAAAATGAATGCATTTATTTGTCATTTTTATAAAGTGTTTTATAATGATCTAGCTGTAAATGTAGCTGTAAAAGGTTATCAACATCCGCAACATCTGCTGTGCATGACTGACTTAACTAAATGACTTTATCACAGCTCACAAGTTTCAGAGATACAAAGCTGATACGATGCACATCGGCCCATACCATGTAAACAGCTGAACCTCTTTCTGTGTGGCTTTATTGCTCAGATTTATGTTTAGGTTGGCCAAGTAACAGCCTGGATACAGGTCACATGTCTGAATCACCAAAATCATCATACCCTTCAGGATGCTGCAACACTCTGATGCTTTATTCCTTAATTAAACACTCTGGGACTGTGGGTCTGAGTCCCACATCTGCACTGTGCGCATGGAGTTTACATGTTCTTCCCATGCTTCAGAGGTTTCCTTCTGGTTCTCTAGATTCCTTCCTCAGTCCAGGACATTCAATTCAATTTAATTTGTTTGTATAGCGCTTTTAACAATTCATATTGTCTTAAAACAGCTTTACATTTTAGCTTTAAAATGTACGCAAACTGACGCAACAGTAGTTCAAAAGCATCACTAAATTTCTCATAATTTCCAACATAGTGTTAGTATATATATATATATATTTATATAAATACTCCTAAAAATATACTGAGGAGTAAAGAATGTACTCAGCACAAGGCTGCAGGCACTCAGCTGGCACCACACTGAGTCAAAAGATGATGCCCCAGGAGATCCAGGAGCAAATGTTAGCACTGCAGGCATTACAGATAAAGACAATAAGACTTACAAAGACTCTTACAAGCATCCTCCATTGAGCAGGCCAAAATAAATGGAATAGGCTTAATAAGTAATATTAGGAAAAATGTATTATAAAATATCATTTGGGACCTGATTTCAGAAGACAGTTTAAGATCCTCGATATACGCACAGGTCAATTGTGTATTAATGTGTTAAAGTTAAAGTTAAACAAGTAAAACCGTGACCTTAATTCCTCGTAGATACAATTCCTAGTAGTTTCAATATATTACAAATCCTCAAACTATAGAACTTGTCACATGTGATGGTGTTCCAAACTCAAACTCTGAATCCCGATTTTGTCACAAAAAGAAATGAAAAATTATCATCTGTCATCTTTCATGCCTCTATCTCCTATTTTATTCAGAAACAAGAAAAAGGAAGCTACTGTATGAATATGGAGAAATGACTGGCTGTGAGAACTATCTGTTCTGCAAAACTTGAGACAAAAAAAAGCTGTAGAATAGAATTATTTCTTACAAAAGCAATCTAATTTTTTTTTTTTACATTTTGTCCTCAATCCCTGGATTCAGGCATCTTCTGCATATGACAGCTGATGAATGTAAATACTAAAAACTATTGAAAGTACTGAAAGTACCCGTAGGACAGAAATCTGAGTACGAGTTCCTTATTGATGTTCATTAGTCGTTTTCTCTGTGAAGTTCTTGCTACTTGTTCTACAGGAGCCAGAGATCATTTCCACACTCAAACAAGTTTTTGTCCTTGAAATAAGAATTGCTATAATGCACATCTTCACACATTAGCACTACTGTCTATAGGACATCTTTAAAACCAATAGATGTTCATACTGAAACAAGGAGCCTAACAGTGGCTTGGCTTTTCTATCCCTGTGAAAGAAAGAAAGCTTAAAGCCCAAAACATATCAATGTCTATTGTCTTTTGATGTTGCTACAGTATTTTTAGATGCTCACCTATAAAACAGATTAGTTAGGAAAAAAACACCCTTGAAGAATAATGGATAGGAGAACAGAGAGAAGAATGAGGGAGAGGGAGAGAGAGAGAGAGAGAGTAAGTGTGTAACTGGAGCATGGTGTTGGTGGACTCTCAGGAGACGACGGTGGCCACCGAGGGTCGGAGTGCCCACAGACATGCCACACAGGCTGCCATCTGTGACAAGTCCTCAGTGCCTCTTAGCAAAGCTGCCCAGCTGGCACCCCCTCGCTCCGTTTGGCATGTAGCCAATATGAGCCTGCCCTCTCACATTAGCATTCTGGCTGGGTTTCAGACTCGGCTTTTCTGTGACTGTGGTGTATTGTGAACTCTGTAACCTTGACTGTGTAAGTATCCACTGTAGGCATTAACTCCTTCAAGTCCTAGCCTATTAATTAGCAAAAAATATTTAAAGAAACATTATTCAGTATCTTTTATGAGTTATTCAGTAGTTCAATTGTACAAATTGGCCAGGGTACAGATGTTCCTATTAAAGTGGCCGATGTGTGTATGTTAATGCTAAACCAATTCAGAGCATTTCCAGAACGCTCAATAAAATTTCATGGTTATTTTGAGAAAGCTTTCTGGTACCTTTTACAAAAGTCTACATACCACAAAAATTTCCATAATGTTTGTTTTTGTTCAAATGCCAACGTTATTGTGTATCATCATACACTTATCCAGCATCACATCATACCCTTACAGAAATTCTTCTTTTGTTATCTTACAGTATAACTTCTTTTGACTGTAGCCATCCTACACTATCTAATGATTTGAGTTATTGATTTAGCAGGCTGGAATGTAGCTGTTAAGCCTTTTCCACAAAAATATAAGCCATAGTATGGGCTATAAATTGGCTAAACCTGTAGGAAATGTCAACATTTTCCTCAGATATGCTGATAAATTTCCAAAAAAAAAAAACTTCCTATGAATAAAACTACACAGAAATTGCAGTTAGCATCAATCGCAAACCAAAATTTCATGTCTTGTGCTATATTGAGAAACAAACATTGTATCACTTGTAAACTGCTTTCTGAGGTAAATGGAAACCATGACATGGACACTTTTTGAATCATCATATGACCCCAGTCTAACGTATTGTTAGTTGTTGTCGATTACTGTTATATGGCCTTCTGGTACCAGTGCAAAGTGTTAGCTACAAAATGTGAACGTGTTTGTTAATGCAACTCATTTAAACTAATTAACTAACTAACCACAAAAGAAAAAAAGAAAAAGAAAAAAAGAGTACACTATCAGAGTTAGGGTATGTAAAACAGTACTTTGACTTATTATGTGGTGCATAAGGTATGTATTTTCAAATGTAGCTATAGAGAGACTGCTGAAGCATCTTCCTCAAGGGTTAAAGGAGAAACGAGGCCATTCTCTGAGATGAATGACATCTCGCCAAACATTGCATGGCTACAGTGCTTGAGAGAATCTAGGACAGCCTGAGAAATCCAAACACTCACAATGATTATGTTCTGTGGCTCTGACAACTGCTTATGGGATATTTTCCTGTATGTCCTTATTTGGCTATGAAATAGAGTTCAGAGTAGACTTACTAAAAGTCTGGAGGATGTGATCATTTGGCAGATGTGTGTGTATGTATGTATGTGTGTGTGGAGAATAACCTGCATCAGCATATGGTATTTCAGATTAACAGATTAGCTCATTAACAGGTGAGACACACCAGGACACAAGTCTAATTCTATACAGTGAGACAGATTTACAATCAAGCTCCACATCAGTGTCCTTCAGAATGTGTATTTCAGGGGTTTATAAACATTTTTATAAACTGCAGACAACATCCTCCAACCATTACACTTCCTCCTCCTTCTTTCACTGCTTTTTGGTTCAGTCTTTCCCCTTTGACGTTGAACATTATGTTTCCCATCTGACCCAAATAAACTAAACTTGCCCTCATCATTAAAGCAAATTTTTGATTTTGAACTTTCTCCTCAATCTAAAAACATTCTAAAAGTGTCATAGTTTGGGGGATGTTTTCTGCAGCAGGAGTTGGGCCTCTTATACAGCTACATGGCAGAATGAATACATGCGGTTCCTTCCCTTTGAACCTCTTCCAAAAAACCCACAATTTCATGCAACACAATGCAGTAACACTGCAAAATGAGTGAATGAGCAAAGCAGTTCCTTGAAGTGAAGAACATTGAAAAAATACCCACTACAGTTACTGTAAGAGACCAGAATAGTGGACCAAGCTCATGACAGAGCAACGTGAGAAACTAGCGATAGAGAAAGAGCCACTACACTTTAGACCGATTTTTGACAGCGGTAACGCTCAAAATATTTATTTATATTTATTTATCTTCTTGGATGCTACAAAGGTTACTGTACTCTAATTGTGATCGCTCCACAAAATAAAAAAAAGGTTTTGGTTGAAGTGCCTTGGTTTTTTTTATAAAAACATGCTAGTGCTTTACCGACAGCTAATATTCAGTCAAATTTTGAGTAATGAAGATTAAAGGTGCGGTGCACGATGTTTTAAAGCCAATGTTGGAATTTAAAATCACCACAAACAAACACGCCCCTAACCCAAATGGGTGTCACCCCTGTTTTGATAGCTCCGCCCCACACATACGTACGTAACCCAGGCAACTATTATGGCGGAACCTTCTGGGGCAGCTGGCCGAGGGGATATTTTTATCAATAAATGAACTCAATGAGTAATACTATGGAAATACAAATGTGTTTTTGTAGTACTATGTGTTGTACCGTGAAAGGTTTAGCTCCGTTTCACGCGCAAGATGTTCAGTTCTCTCCAGCACAGGAAAGCTGATTGTATATTAACACGTGTCCTGCTTCTTGCCTTATCGTAAGCCTTTTTTCACTTTTCGTTTTTATCCGCCATGTCAATGTTTCAGTCGCTTTCGGCTAATGTCACACATGCACACTGAACACTCTCTCCGTCAAATATTGACAAGACACGCCCCTTTCTGCTCATTGGCTACACTTTTGTTTTGTTTGTCGGCCCGACTCAGTTTTCTGAAGCATTTTTCAAACATCGTGCACCCCACCTTTAACCATATTTTAGAAATTTGTTCACTAATTACAACGATCACCACTGTAAATGTTTTACAGAGCCTAATTTGAGTATCGTGTCCATTACCCACAACCGGGCAATAAATATTGTCTGCATTAAACTATTTTAGGATTAACTTTAGGTGTAAAGGCACTGTATTAATTAACAGCTCACAATAAAAGCTCTTTAATACCTGTAAATAAAAATTAAAACTTTTTTTAAATTAAATCCGTATATTACACACATTACTACTGCTGTATATTGCACAAAAGCAGAATATTACACACTATTGTTATTTGCACTACCATGCACCTCTCACACTTTATGTACATAACTGATCAGTCATATATTCACTCACTCACTCACTCACTCACTCACTACCGCTTATCCGAACTACCTCGGGTCACGGGGAACCTGTGCCTATCTCAGGCGTCATCGGGCATCAAGGCAGGATACACCCTGGACGGAGTGCCAACCCATCACAGGGCACACACACACTCATTCACTCACGCAATCACACACTACGGACAATTTTCCAGAGATCAGTCATATATTCTGTATTCATATTATATACTCATACTGTCTATATTGTATCACATCATCTGCATTTTCTTGTATATTATCTTGTTTTCTATAGTATAGTGTTATTTATGTCTGTACTGTACTTTAGACAGTCACAAACAGCTGGAACCAAATTCCTTGTGTGTGTCAACACACTTGGCCAATAAACCTGATTCTAATTCTGATTCGGATAAAAGATCTTTGGAAAGGAAAAATTTTTTTTTTAAACAAATGCTTCAAAAAGTTTCAATTAGGAGGCAAAATAAATTCCTTTGGATCATGTGTACTATCTACACCTATAATTTACACAGATTCTAGGCAGTTTTTGGAGAAATCAGAAATGAGCATTTCATGCAGTTAAAAAAAATACAACAAAAAATCTCAGACAGCATTTCTGCAATTTGATATTTACTTCTAAGGTAAATTTATGAGCTCTACATCATCCGTGTGTCAAAAACAAAGCTTGCGGATTTGTTTTATTCCATGTGAACAAACAAATAAAAAACAACCTGCAGTAAACTACTTACTGCTCAACATTTTCACAATATCCAGAACTGACAGTATGTAAACATGCAAAAGGCATGAAAAAGATTACCAAATGAATGTATTCAACTTTAATATTATATTTGTTTCAGTATCATCAGTATCATCTATCGTGAAGCCTCTACACATCACGTGTTAGTTTTAACGTCATGAATGAAAACGGTTTATCCAGATGTATGGAACACATCTGGGAAATACAGCAGAGAGTGAAAAGTGTGCCAACCAAAACCTCGCTGTCCCCTAGAGATTAGACAGATTACAGGTAAGGGGCAGAGCGGTGTACAGGTAAGGGGCAGAGCGGTGTACAGGTAAGGGGCAGAGCGGTGTACAGGTAAGGGGCAGAGCGGTGTACAGGTAAGGGGCAGAGCGGTGTACAGGTAAGGGGCAGAGCGGTGTACAGGTAAGGGGCAGAGCGGTGTACAGGTAAGGGGCAGAGCGGTGTACAGGTAAGGGGCAGAGCGGTGTACAGGTAAGGGACAGACCGGTGTACAGGTAAGGGACAGACCGGTGTACAGGTAAGGGACAGACCGGTGTACAGGTAAGGGACAGACCGGTGTACAGGTAAGGGGCAGAGCGGTGTACAGGTAAGGGGCAGAGCGGTGTACAGGTAAGGGGCAGACAGGTGTACAGGTAAGGGGCAGACAGGTGTACAGGTAAGGGGCAGACAGGTGTACAGGTAAGGGGCAGACAGGTGTACAGGTAAGGGGCAGACAGGTGTACAGGTAAGGGGCAGACAGGTGTACAGGTAAGGGACAGACAGGTGTACAGGTAAGGGGCAGACAGGTGTACAGGTAAGGGACAGACAGGTGTACAGGTAAGGGACAGACAGGTGTACAGGTAAGGGACAGACAGGTGTACATGTAGGATCACCTGGACAAGGTGAAGTGAAGCAGTGGCTCAGGGTTCAAGAGCTTACCTTTAGGGAACGGGTTCGGCTGGACCACGTGTAGAAAAGCGCGCATCATGTTGAACAGCAGGCCGATCGGCCCGGGCTCGTAATACGCGACGGTTTCATAAACTCCTCCAGGCACCGAGCCGAAATCTAACGATGCCGCGGCGGCAGGAGCTCCGTGAGCAGAGCCGCTGGAGCAGCAGCAGCAGCAGCCGAGGAGCAGCAGCACGAGGGCAGGTGTGCACATCATGACACCGCGAACAGGGCAGCACAGGGCAGCACAGGGCAGGTGCGCGTTCACCAAATACACACCTGATTAATAACGTAGGGAGAAACGCAAAAAAACGGGCGCGTTCCGATTTAAACACGTGATTCACGCGATGCGGGAAAAAGAAAAACCCAGCAGGAGCGTCACGTCGTCATTTCCGTAAACAGGATCATGACCACGGTGTCCGCCGTCAGCGGCTTCCTCCACAGCACAAGAGCTCGTCTCTCCCTCACTCTACTCTTCTCTTCTCTTCTCTCCTCTCCTCCTTCACAGGCGTGATTTTTTTCTCTCCCAGAGAAAAGTATAGCTGCAGATCCAAAGCAGTGTGAAAGCACACCATCTGGCGGCCAAAACAAGCAACTGCATCTTTATGTGGCTCAATATCTCGTCATTATTCAAATGTAAGCAATTGTGATAGTGACAGAATAATGCAGAACCCTTCAACAGAAACATGTATTCATTCAGCTTACACTCTGATGGATCTGATCTAACATGAATTAGATTTTTACACAAAAGTCTGTCAGCTCTAGTGTCATTAAAGCACAAAGGGAAAATAACAAATACTAACAAAATTGTTGAACAAACTAATTGTAGCAAAAAGCTTTTAAGTAAAAAAAAAAAAAAAATCATGCTACACACAAGCCAATGCTCTATATACACAAAGCCCCACCCCCTGGTGAATGGACTTTTATGACATCACTTTCACCAAGGTTTTGAACCCGAGCTCCGGTTACTGTCTGTGTGGAGTTTTGGATTATGACATAAAATATGTGTGAAAGTATAAAAGTATGTTTGCTTGATGCGCTGTGATGGTCTGGCATCTCATCCAGGGTGTGTTACTTGCATGTACACACTGTTCCTGCGGTAGTCTCTGGATCTTTCCAAGTGAGGAAGGTCAAAAAAAAAGAATATTGCATAACCATGGTTTGTACAAAAAGCCAAGGGTAACTAGTACAGTACTACCACCACCATGCTTCTGGTGTTCTCAGAGCAATAGTGTTGGGCTTCTGCCAGACATAGTGCTTTGTGCTAAGGTGAAAACATTACAGTCTTTTGTATTTCTGACCGTCTATCACTTTAAACAATTTATTAGGCACCTCACAGTATATTTAGATTTGTGCAGAATTAGTCATTCAGAAATGATTCACTCAAATAGAACCTCAGTTGAAAGCTAATGCTGAAAACTCTGGACAACAAAAGTGCCCTGGTTGATTATATCTGCAGTAGAAGGAGAGAAGAAGGAAAAAAAGAAGGTAAAAGAAGAAGGAAAGAAGGCTAGACGAAGGGGGAAAAAAATCCTTATTATTCCTGGGTGAAGATGAAAAAAAACAACCTATTTTTCAGCATCAGAGTGAACAGGATTGTTGTACATCGACAGCACACGTCTTCATGGACGTGTGAACTGAAAGAGTCTGAAAAGGTCAAGGACTCGACCACTGTGTTAAATGGTATGAGAGAGAGAGAGAGAGAGAGAGAGAGAGAGAGAGAGAGAGAGACTGAGAGAGACTCAGAGGAAAATGTAACAGTAAGGCAGTGGAGGTTTTCTGTAAGGCGATTAGGTCTCTAATCCCAGCAAAGCACATGGATGGCTGGAGCTGGGTTTTACACACACACACACACACACCAGTTTGAAGGTCACAGACATAGTCAACACACTACTCACATGTCCTGGGCATTAAAGGTGCAGTCAGTGATTTTTATTTTGCTATCAGTTAGCTGAAACTTGCTACTCTTAAATGTTAAAAAGAAAAACGAACAAAAAAAACTCACCTGTTTAACTTTATCTCCAAAGTCCGTTATTGATTTCAGAGAGAAAAATGAATTAAATAATTGCAACACAGAAATTTTGAGTGTAGTTGATGTTATTTCCAAACGCTGGAACTAGTAGTAAATAAATAAATATAATAATAAATAAAATAACGTTTTAAACTTTTTTTTATACTATATTTGGATACTGGGCACATTTATCTTTCTAAACAGAATAGGATCACATTTATATTTAATTAAGAGATCTGTTCATTTTGTGCATCTGTTTAGTGCTAACCAAACAAACAGCACATCTTTTATTTGTCAAGATTTGTCAGAAAATAGTTCCCAATAATCTAAAAACTTTAAAAGATGTGCTTTTTACATTCACAGACAACATAGTAAGCAAAGTGTCAGGATCAAAGTCATTAGAGTTAGCAGCAAAGTTGGCAAGTTTGCTCAACTGATCACTGACTGCACCTTTAAAGCCAGAGTAATGAAGGGCCCCTTTAATGCCAAAGCAAGCAGCAAAACTGCATTAGGTGAGGTGTAGCACTATTACCACGTATAATCATTCCTAAATCTCATCATAGTGCATAAGGTTGAATGTCACAAACATAACATTTGAGACGAACATCTTGACATCACAAAACCTACGACATATTAAACCCTTCCGTTAACACAAACACACACACACACGCACAATGAATGAGACTCGTCACTGTGTTGCTGGTGTACCATTATTTTAGTATTAAATCACTGAAGGAGCACATTCACATTCGGTCTGGACCCGAACACACCAGCAAGACATAAAATCAGCTTTAATACACCTAGGAATGTTTTCTCATGATTTGTGAAAATAAGAAGATTTCCTCCCTGAAATCAAGAGACGTGTTAAAATGTGCAAAACGCTCTGAATAAATTACTAGAACTAGATCTGTGTCCCTGGTTATCGTTTCTTCATTAGAGTCACTATTTTTATTAGTTATGACCACAAACATCTGAATGAACAAAAACAGAGAGAACTGAAAGACAAGCGATGAAACCTCACTAGGAGCGAGGCAGTGTTAGACGTCTTCTCCCCGTTCCCTGAGTGAGCGAGTAAACAAACGTGAAAGCGAAGGTCATGGCATGTTGAAGCAAACACTAAACCATCTAAGACATTGTGGAAAAAAAAAATCAGTGCAACTTGCTTTTCTTCTGGTTTCAGATATCTGGGGGTTTTGAAGGAAAACTCCACCCTGAAACATATGGAATACGGTTGTGTTATAATAATCTGTGTGTGTTTAGTGATTCTGGTGTTTTGTTTTTTATTTTCCTGAAAAGATTCCAGCAATCAGGGATATAGATAGCGGAGATGTTAGTGCAAACATTTGATTCAAGGCTTAATAAAATGCATCGCAGCTGTCGAGTGAGACGCTGTGGGTGGCATCAGCATAAAAGTTGATGCGTTTGAGCTGAACGTGCAGATGAAGAGGGAGCGATCTGGGTAAACTATACACTATAAAGTATGGCACAATATATGAGAAGGTCTGGAATGTTAAACGGTGATATGTAGACAACGCTCACTGTGAGCTTCAAGCCTTTTTATATCTACTCTCGCTCATATTCTACCTCGGACTAACCAGCCGGGAACCAGCCATGAGACCATCAACAAGATGAAAGTGCGTGTATTAAGTTCAGCGCCATCTACGACATCTATTAAAGACCTGTATTAAACCTGGCATAATTCATTAGACCGAGATGATGCTTTATTATTTAATACATCAATATTTTAATAACCAAGCAGCGCAGTGTATTTATGGGTTCAAGGTGAAAATGCCTTTCGAGTTAAAGATGAAAAAAAGATTAGCGTTTCATGGTTTAACACTAGAGGTTTTCTGTACAGTTGAATTATTTAATCTTCTAAGCGATGTATAACTTCGTTAAAATATAAAAATCCCATTGTAGTATTACTCGTTATCTTTATACCACAGCACGGCGGAACGCTTGAATCGGGTTGCCAGTTTGCGGACAGTGATTTAAAACAGTTTCCATAGTAACGGCTAATTGACAGCTAATTGTTTATTGCTAGCTCCACATAAGTTAAACATAAACGATTACAAATAGGATTTCTTTTGTAAGAAGACATTTATATAAGTTTTTGAAAGGAGTCTCCAGTATCAGAGCTTAGCCTGTGGTCAAAAACTTACAGCTGACTCTTACAAAGTCTTCAGGGTGGCTTCCAGAAAGAGAAGAGTGTGACTGATATAGAATGTAGCTGCTTTAGCATAAGTGATAACAGGAAATCATTTCATAGCTGTTCTGCAACATTAAAGATAAATGTAAACAAATAAATAATAATAAAAAAAGAAAATGCAGCATTCTTTAATAAATAAAAAAATGGAACTGCTGATATTTGCTGTGGTATAAGATTTTACATTTTTTAATTCCTTTTATCATTTGTAAGTCATTAAAAGTATTAGGTTTTATTTTGAAATATGAAATACTGCTGTTGTGTTTGACAGCGAATGTTCAGCATTTTCACCTTTCACTCCATTGCCTGGTTATTAAGTTTATAGCTTTTCTAACTCGTTATTACTCATTGTTATAATACCTAATAACATCATATAAAAACTTTAACCTGCTGATTTACGATCTCTCTGTATGCTAAGATTTTTGCCTTCTCAAATGTCTGACATGATTATAGCAGAGTATTCAGGACAGCAGTGTAGCTCCACTACACTGAAATGCTGCGTCTCTTCTCTGTTCACATCTAAAAGGAAGAGAGGATGCTGGACCCCCATCAGGCCTTACATCATGTGACTCTGTCTGACTGCCATGGACAGCAGATCCTCAGTCACTGGAATGTTCTTTACGTTTTCTCTGACTGAATCTCTCAGCCTGTGTGTGTATGTCACCGTCCCTTTACCCTGGGGACCGGTGGCGTGTTTCGGTCTCGTCTCTGAGGGGAAGCTACGGCGGTTAAAGTATGCGGTTTCCACACAGGGTGAATCGATCGATCTCCAGCAGGTCTTTCTTTGGTGCTCTGTGTTTGAGCTCAGTGCCGTGAGGAGTCTCGCTGCTGCCCTCTTCTGCTTTAGAGGGACTCTCTGGTATAGGCTCGCTGGTTTCCATGGTGACAGGCTTGGGAGTCGAGGGGAGGAGGTCTGGTGTGCGGGGGGCAGGTTGCCTGGTGATGGAAGTGATGAAAGGGGACTGATGCTCAGCTTTTGGCTTATCTGAAGACAGGTTGAGAGTGAGAGAGAGAGAGAGAGAGAGAGAGAGAGAGAGAGAGAGAGAGAGAAAGAGAGACACACATGACTTCAGCAAACTTCATGGCTTCAGAATAAAACACTAGAGGTCATGCACAGTGTATGAAGTATAATCAGACAGTAATCATGGCATGTTACCTGATGGAGGCGGGGATTTGGAATGTCTGGGTGTTCTGGGGGTCTTTTTTGGACCTGGAGTGTTGGGCTTATCAAACAGCTTCCCCTCCATGTTGGCTTCTTTTACATAGTGGCAGGATTTTCCCAGCAGAATTATACTGTTCAACACTTTGAGTGTGAACATTCTACACAAAAACAGACCAAAAATTGTGACAAATTAGCACTATTAGTGTACTCTGAACTAGCTTATGTCCTATATTTTTGCACATTGCACTGTATAATATACAGGATGCACATTGGATGGTGTTATTTTGTGTATTGTCTATCCTCTTTCTTATGCACTTTATGTTGCTAGGACAACTTACTGTAAGTCCTTAGATCTGTATTGTTTTATGTAGCACCAGGATCCTGGAGAAACGCTGTTTCATTGCACTATGTACTGCAATCAGCTAGATATGGTTGACATGACAATAAAAGCTTCTTGACCTGACCTGACCTTCACTACATGTAACGAGCAGTTACTTACCCTAGGTAGAAGAGCAGCAGGCTGACAGACGCCAGCGCTCCCTGAATCTTCACTGAGCTCATCACCACTCGGATCAACTGAAAGAGACAGAGAGATGACAGATGATCTGAATGATAATACTGGAAAATCTACACTGTTTATTAAAAACACAATCGACTATGAGATTAGTTCTCTCATTAATAGAATTGTCTATTAGTGGTTAAACTCTTTATACCGAGTTCAGTCGGATTGTACTGTATATAAGTAATGTTTAAATTAGTGTATGCTAATGTCGCACTGACACGGGAGCGAGTAACACCCCTTTCTTCTCACACATATTTCTCTCTCTGACTCTAAATGTGAAATGCAGCATCTCACCAGAACAGCCAGAGGCAGAGGGATGAAGCCCATTCTCCTGGCCACTGAGTCACTGTAGTCTGTGTACGCCTGTTCAGACCAAACCAAAAAAAGTGAGAAATGGCGGCATTTACTTTCACAAATAGCGTTTAAATGATGTGGCATCGGTGCTTAACACTCACATACTGCTGCCGGCTGCTGACGAGCTCCAAGGCCAAGCTGGCTTTGTATTCCCTGTACACCTACACACACACACACACAAATAAATAATAAAACTGATTAAATCTGTACTGCTATAACCTACCCAATGTTTTTAGCAATAAGATTCTGGATTTTTATCACAATATGATGTTTAAATCTGACAGTAAATCTAACACTGTTTATTCGAATACATGCATCATCATTAGCATCATCATATCATATAAAGGCTCCTTTAACGTGAATGGTACGTCTGCATTGTTAATCATTATAACATGCAGGGGTTGTGATCTTGCATGGTCTGGAAGCAAACCTACAGTATTCAGGTGGAGTATCTGGAAATGTCACGTATTTAAAAAAACAAAGAGTACTGAAGGAAAGCTGATGAATATATAGTTCAGGGACTCTAGGGACTTTATCCGATCAGTATGACTAGATCTGTGAGAACGTCTAAGGTTTGACACTATGCTTACGTCTGCGGTGATGTCGTTGAATTTGGTGATGAATGCGTGCTTAACTATGTCCACGGCCACCTCGGAGGCTACCACCATGAGGACGTCTGGAAGCAGCACCCACAGATGATCTGAAACACAAAATAAATAAATAAAATAAAATAAAATAATAAAAAAACACAAAATAAAAAAAAAAAAACACAAAGAACTGATATTTTTGAATAAAAGTTTTACTCCAATGACAATGTGGTGTAATGGTGTTAACCAGCATCAGATAGACAGATAGATTGACAGACAGCTAGATAGATGACATTTTCACAAAGGTTCACATTTTTATTTTGCTTATAGTTACAATCAATATGGTGGAACATCCATGAAAATGACTTCTATTCTCACTTCATTATAAACTATAAAGCAGCTCAGATCAGCAGCAATAAATGCTTATAAATGCCTGATAAATCAGCCGTTACTAAAGGAAAAGTAACTTTCTGCTGGGTCGAAATTTGACCTGGGATTTGGAAAACTATGGTGTGAGGGTGGTAGAGTCCAGACCTGGGTTCCAGGAGAACTGCTCCATGTTCCTCAGACACACGATCAGCAGAAGGATGCAGTTAGTGAAGCGCTCCTTAATGTCTGCAGATCAGAAAGCAGCAACAAGCCATCATCAGCAACAAGCCATTTTTACTGATTTAACCATAGTAATGTTTTGTTGAGTCCAATTTTATATTTCATTTGATACACACTTTACCTACAGGAAATGATGTAATCATGTTTTGTGAATATTGTTGTACGTCTCTATACTTTTTTGACGAGTGTATATAAAAGACTTGATATGCTTAAGGATTTATAGATCTTTTATTAGCTGGCCTCTATGTAAAAGTCAAAGGAAAAGGAAAAAATAAACACGCGTTGATGAAAAAAGTTACAAAGACCAATAAATCTGTGTAGAATATAAGAGCTTGCTCAATAAAATGTCTTTTTTTTGCCTTTGGATACAAATATCACAGAAATTCAAACAGTATTTGAACATTAAAACTGTCTCCTGTAATGTTCACACATTTTAAGTTTAACAAACAAGGTGTTCTGCTGATAATGAAAAAAAAAATGGAGATTTAGCTTGCATATGTATCAGTAGAACTGTTAAAGGACAGCCAGGAAAATAGAGAATACTCTGTGACACGGAGCGAAGGGAAAATAGCGGTAGCAGAGAATAGGAGCTGATTGCAGCACATCACTTATTAAGTCATGCTGCTGAAAAGCATCAAACAAGCTGCTGGGAGCTGAAAGAGAGGGTCATTCAGACCCATACACAGCCTGTCAGCACCTTTGTGTGTTATCACACCATGCCTGGGAGCTCGGATTAGCATTTGAAAAGTGCAGGACTGCTGCTTTAACGTGTCTGATATTAAGCACATGAGATTAGACTGAGAATACTGACTCAGACACTCAAGATGTTTAGAAGAATAATTCTTGAGCTTTTCACACTTTTCTCTAAACCCTGCAATTAACCCCAGGTAGAGGAACTTTTTACACTTGTTAACCCTTCATTGCTGTGCTAAACATGTACATTGTCAAAGTAATTGAGGGTTAAGTGGCGAGAGCCCGGTGGTGGCAGCTTGGAAGACCCGGGATTTAAACACACAGCCTTTCCGCTGGTAGTCCAACACCTTAACCACTAGGCTAACACACCGCCACATTAACCCAGAAATAGAAATGTACAGTGTCAAACGTCCTATTACGATATTATAATCCCCAGGATTAATGGTTAACTCCGATAAAGTATGAGCAGTGTGAATCTCAATAACCTCGTGGTTTACACTGACCCAGGGTTAACTAGCTTGAAGAGACATTTATTAGGTTAAACACACAACATCCATAACGGTGGATTTAACCGTCTTACCGCTGTTCGACATCTGAAAGAGGTTGTTTTTCTCAAACTTTTTGAATACGCTTCCTTTGATCTCCACAAACTGACAAGTGAGAGAAGAAGAGAGAGAAACTAAATGCACACAGATCCACTAGAACACATTGCTAGGTAAATCCTGCTGGGTAAATCTTTATGTATTCTATATTCAAGTAGTATGTTTTTTTTTTTTTCAAACCTGCAGATGAAGATTCTGCATTTGCAACAAAATCTGCTAAATATAATAAATATCGATGTCTGTTATCCCTGTGTAATGCATAAATACAAATTTCCAGTATACTAAAGTCAGGGCAGAGTGTTGCATTGCAACATGCGCTACATTTTCTCATATTAACTGTAAGAGATAAAGAATGAGTGAGCAATAATATGTGAGAAATAATATGTAGGTGTCATTTGTTAATTCATTTTTTTTAAAAAACGATTATTTATTATGAGAAGAATAAAAACAATGGCATGCTACTATAGAAAACTAGCTAAAATACTATAAACTGCTGTCAGATGATTGGCGAGTCACATGACATCTTAATAGTCTATATGTTTTGTTGACTATAAAAGACTCCATTGTGGACTGGCTATAAAATATGTAATTCCTACCTGTGTGTGTGTGTGTGTGTGTGTGTGTGTGTGTGTGTGTGTATTCTCACGTTATTGGACATCATGATGGTGAGCAGAGACTTGTTGTG
Source organism: Tachysurus vachellii (assembly GCF_030014155.1). NCBI lineage: Eukaryota > Metazoa > Chordata > Actinopteri > Siluriformes > Bagridae > Tachysurus > Tachysurus vachellii. Next base: position 21,443,460 of record NC_083472.1, read on the forward strand.
CGAGTTGAAGGCCACGTTTAATGTGGAGGCCTGGACCATGATGAGGATGGCGTGTAGGACTGTGTCAAGCTCATGATCAGGAAAAATCACATTGATCACACACAGTACAGTTTCTGACAAAACCCTTACACACCATGCTATATTCACAACAAATGTGACAAGGACAAGGATACAGACATAAAAGACAGCCATGATGAAATGCGGAATGACTCCGATATGAGATCTCTTGCTGGACTTTGGCTCAGTGGCGGTCCAGTACAGAGCGTCCAGGATGTCCTGGCCGAAAGAGGAGAAGAGACGGTCTGCCACCTGAGGGAATCAAATAGTTTTCAGATATAAAATATGGTCTCATCAGAAGAGAAGAGACCTCTCCGTGCTTTTTTTTTGCATTTCGGCATGGTTAAGTGGTCAGTGCTATATTACTATTATTAATATCCGTAATACCTCCAGCACTTGTGCAGGTGGATGTGATAAAAATCCTTACAGGAATTTTTAGTGCTCACCTTCATGAGCGGCTCATATATTGGTAAAGTACATCATGAAACAATTAGTTATTATATATTTTCTCTTTCCCATAATCCAAACCTAACAATCTGACATCCAGAAGAAAAAAAAAAAATCAGGAGAGCATTTTGAGGCTTTCGGGGATAAAATTTTACTTTACTTTGACACTTTACTAGGTTCTGTTTTGTTCTTTATGACCTAACAGTGTTAGAAAAATGTGGAGGAGAGTGAAGTTTAACGGACACGCCCACCTCCACTGTGATTGGTGGACGTGTTGTTTCTCTTAAATAGTGAAGCTATTTCATAGACTTGAGTAGTGGTGACAAAAGTCACAGACACATGTGAAAAATGTCAGTGTTTCATTCGTTGGTCATTTGGGGATACGTTGCATTTCCGGGTCAATACACCTCTGGAGCTTAGGTTTTTTTTCTACAGAAACGTGTTTGTCGTGACAAATACAGAACAACTTAATCAAGCATCTTTCAGTGGAGACAGCGCAGGTTTAGCAGGACCAATGTTCTGTCTGAACATTACTGATACTCTGCTGCGAACTGCCAGGTCTGTTCCTTCTCCTGTCGACTGACAAAATGTTTTATCACTGCAGGTCAGACATTAACCACGCCTGTCTTCCTCTGTTAACGTTCATCAGGTCATGTTCTGTGACTAGCGACAGAAGCTGATGCTGTATTCAATCCTGTGCCTGCTATAATACAGTTTATGCTCTCTCTCTACAGGCAGACTTACAGACACCTCCAGAAATAATGGCACCTGGGCTAAAGATGAGTACTTTGTGCAGTCTTCTCTTATAAAACCTGATGAGATTGGAGAATAGAAAGCAAGGAATCAGCCAGATTTACTTTTAAAATGACCTGGTACTTCATGATGACATATGGAGATAAAAACAGCCCCCAAGAATTACAGATCCTACACCGTTCACCAACGGCAGCGATTGGTTTCACAGTAAACAATTTAAGTGTTTGTTGCCTTAAAAGCTCATTTTTCTAGTCAGTGGTATCAGATCTCTGTGTTTCTTTGATGGTAGATAAATGAGTTAGTGGTGGAGATGATGTCTACTCGTAGATTTGTTGGGCGGAGATGATGTCTACTCGTAGATTTGTTGGGCGGAGATGATGTCTACTCGTAGATTTGTTGGGCGGAGATGATGTCTACTCGTAGATTTGTTGGGCGGAGATGATGTCTACTCGTAGATTTGTTGGGCGGAGATGATGTCTACTCGTAGATTTGTTGGGCGGAGATGATGTCTACTCGTAGATTTGTTGGGCGGAGATGATGTCTACTCGTAGATTTGTTGGGCGGAGATGATGTCTACTCGTAGATTTGTTGGGCGGAGATGATGTCTACTTGTAGATTTGTTGGGCGGAGATGATGTCTACTTGTAGATTTGTTGGGCGGAGATGATGTCTACTTGTAGATTTGTTGGGCGGAGATGATGTCTACTTGTAGATTTGATGGAGGAGATGATGTCTACTTGTAGATTTGTTGGGCGGAGATGATGTCTACTTGTAGATTTGTTGGGCGGAGATGATGTCTACTTGTAGATTTGTTGGGCGGAGATGATGTCTACTTGTAGATTTGTTGGGCGGAGATGATGTCTACTTGTAGATTTGGACACTTGGTGACATTGAAAGTGTTTCACTTTTCTGTAAAGCTCCAGTTGTGATATTTGGAGAAATTGCTTGCTCTTCTTACTGCTACTGTGTTCGTGAAATCGTCTTCACATTTATACAAGAAAGAAACACAGAGTCAAAGATATTTACATTTTAACCTGTACCTACCTCCAGCATGTTGTAGATGATGTAGAGTTTGATGACGGACTGTCCTCGGATAAGATGGTACATCATGGCGTAATCCACGTAATGCATCATGGAGCAGCACAGCACCATGATCAGGCCCTTCAGCAGGTCACACATCTGGGCTGGCTGCAGGAACTGTGAGCTGCTGAGAAAACACACCCACACATGCGCGTGTTATACACACCGTGTAGATACTACAGTCATACGGCATTCATCAGACTTTTACAGATGAGTGTGTGGTTGTGTATAATTGACAAGGAACACAAGAACCTTGTCACAGAACGCAATCATGCAGACGACACTTCAGAGGCCTCTTTAGTTAACGGCACACAGAGAAAACTAAAAGGGCTTGACAGAGATTCAGATCAGTAGCTTCTCTCTGCTCAGTGATCAGTCATGAGACTGAAAAGGGAAAAGCAGAAGTTTTGCTTCGCCGCTATTTTGAGAGACGAGATTACACAGATGAGATAGTCAGCTGCCGTGTGTGAGAAAGTCTCTCATAATGCTCCATTGCTGGGAATTTACAACATGAAGCTGAATTTCACATTGAATTTCACATTGGGTCTGTCAGCAGGATTAAAAAATGTGTCTAATCAAATTTCTAAATTTCCAACGACAGGTGTGTCCACTTTAATAGCAACACTCAACCCTGTGTGGTCTTCTGCTGTTGTAGATCAGTCTCATCAAGGATCGCTGCGTTCCTGAAACACCCCCCCCCCCCCCCCCCCCGTTCCTAACACATTGTGTGACCCCTAATGTACAGTGTGCAACGTAGTGTAATATACAAGCTACAATACAGCACTAATCTGTCTCATAAAAGCACCACAAAGAGTTCAGGACTAATGACATGAATGCTGTCAGAGTCACATGGATCCTGCTGATATAAGACTGTAATACCTTTTTTTTTTCTAGAGTGTGTGCTTCCTACATATCCTCCATTTCTGACCTGGTTTAAAGCACTTTATCACTAAATCTGTTTTTTATCCCTATTATTATCTCTTCTCAATCACTAAATTATTTGCAGTCACAGACATCCATGACATCAGACATCAAAATGAATCCGATAACCATAAATCTTTTCTGTATAGCCATATGCTAGAGCTGACTTTATTACACGTTGCTTTCCACACACAAAAAAAAAGTGAAGTGTAATGAAGTCTGTAATGCAGCTAATAACAATAATAAAAAATAAAATAAAAAGTATAATATTTTTAAAAATAATCTCAAACAAGTATGGCCAATTCTTCTTCTTCTTTTTTATTTTAAATATATAAACCTATATTTTAGCATACTTATCAATATATTAATTACTAGTTGGCAAGATTAATAATCAAGAAATAAAAAGTCATGGTGCATAAAGCTGTTTTTATATTCGCTGTATAACCAACATTTCTTTATTTAATGCTGAGACCTATATAACTATAATTATTTGTCTGCTCAGAATGAATTCAGGTTCTTCTGAACATCAAGTGCCTTGACATGTTGCGGTTGTCAACATGTGTGTAGTGTGAAGTGCATGCGGTGTGCAGCTTGACGCTGAAATCAACACAAATGTGAAACGTAAGAAGCAAACAAAAACGAGTATGAAAGATCTTCACACTGCCTGAAAAGAAAATAAAAGACAACAACAGCTCAAAGAAATGTTACACGCTCTGAACAGAACGTTCCTCTCCGCGTTGTAGTTTCCTGTAGATGTCACACGTCACACCTCGTGCCTTCTTTGTACATGTAGCAGAAAGTAGCACAAGGTTTCAGTTCTGAGCACATGTTCACTCATTTGCTGTCAACGAGATTCCTACAAATGATTTGTTTTCTTACTGCAAAGCTTAAACAACTTTTTAGAATTAAAGCTTGTGTGTTTTAGAGGAGCAAAAACTAATAGTAAATAAATGAATGCATGAATGAATGGATAGATGGATGAATATATGGTTTGACTTAGCAGCCTACCTGCTCCTTCTGCAGTACGGGCACATGTGTGCCCTGAGAAAGAATACGGTGAGGAAAAGAAGATGATATATTAGAGCTCACAAGCACATTAGAAATTTCAAATAAAGTAATTTATACAGAAGATTTCAAAACAAGCTTTAAAAATCAATTATTATTAACTGCATATTAATAATAATAATACTATTAAATATTATTAAAAAGACTGCAAGAGTGTAATATTGCGGCCGTACTAGTACAATGTGCCTGAGGAATTGAAGCTTCTCTTGTGCATGCTCTCTGTGTGTGCGTGTGTGTGTGTGTGTATATACCCGAGGCCACAGCAGGGGATGGTCAGCAGTCTCAGGAAGGCGATCAGGGTTCGGAGGGGCAGTAAAGTGAACACGTAGAGGAACGCGTCCAGGCACAGGAAGCAGCCGAACATCATGAGCTGCACGTGAGTGAAGAACAGAAATCTCACTGTGAGGAAGTTTTCCCTTAAACACACTGTGATACTTACAGCAGAGTCAAGATACAAATACCTGATTAAACGTGCATGTAATCTGTCTTTGGTAAGTTGAAAGCTGAGTGTGTACTTGTGTGTAAAACTGTGACAGGGAATCAATTCAAGGTTATTCACCTGGATACTGCAATGATCTAAAGTAAAACTCATGCTACATCACGACTAGATCTGAGTCGTCGCCTACGAACGTTTTCACTCGCTTGTGTCTGTATTCCTTATGCTCCACTAAATCACATCAAGTTAGCAAGCCGATTATTTTCCAGTCAGCTCCGTTTTCCAGGACACACTGGAGCTTTGAGTAGCTAAAATATTTATAACATCTCCACTTCGGCTACACACCTCACCTGTCAACACACACACTCCGCCATTCAGTCTGGGATAACACAAGTCCTGTGTGATTATAAGCTGTGGATATAAAAGGTGTGTTGTTTGCGTAGTTGAGTAAAAAGAAACAAGCTCCTCAGACTTGGCCGTGTTTTTAAAAACAGGTCAGAAACGATTAAGAAAGTCTAAAGATGATGTGAATGATCTCTGAGGTTTGAGATGGTCGTTAGCGCCATCTAGTGGTAATAAAAAGTTAATTTTCACATCATATTGGATTCGAACGTGTTGTGAATGGCTGCATTTGTTTTAATTACCTGAACTCCCGGGAGGCTGATATGGATTTCAAAAAACTTACAACACTCATTATAATACTCTGAGCATTACTTTTTCTGTATGAGATTTATCTTATCTCGTGTGAACTGTGCTCTTGATTACACGTTGCGCACACACACACACACACACACACACACACGAGTGAACTTTCATCAGGGTGTGTGTGTGCGTGTGTGATTTTTATATCTTGGTGGGTACCATATGTCCCCACAAGGGCAGGAATATCTGACAAACTTGTGAAGACCTTGTATATGAGTGTGTGTGTTTCTTTATGCTTCTTATTCACTTTAAGTTCATTATATTAGTAGAGTTTACATTTCCTGCCCTTAAACACACATTCACACTTCAAACTGAATACCAAATGCCATACACAGTCAGCCCCAAAACTCTATTAAAACTCATTTATCTTACTTTTATTTAATGTAAATAATAAAATTAAATAAATTAAAATAATAATTAGAGGGGCATGGTGGCTTAGTGGTTAGCACGTTCGCCTCACACCTCCAGGGTCGGGGTTCGATTCCCGCCTCCACCTTGTGTGTGTGTGGAGTTTGCATGTTCTCCCCGTGCCTCGGGGGTTTCCTCCGGGTACTCCGGTTTCCTCCCCCGGTCCAAAGACATGCATGGTAGGTTGATTGGCATCTCTGGAAAATTGTCCCTAGTGTGTGATTGCGTGAGTGAATGAATGAGTGTGTGTGTGTGTGTGTGTGTGCCCTGCGATGGGTTGGCACTCCGTCCAGGGTGTATCCTGCCTTGATGCCCGATGACGCCTGAGATAGGCACAGGCTCCCCGTGACCCGAGGTAGTTCGGATAAGCGGTAGAAGATGAATGAATGAATGAAAATAATAATTAAATAAAAAACTTGAACTGACAAACTGGAAAATAAATAAATAAACAAACAAACAAATAAATAAATAAAACCAGTGCTGGAAAACAGTGAGTGAGAAAATAGGAGCAAACAGCAAACTGTGATGGTAAGCACATGTTAAAAAATGTTTAAATTGTCTCTTCAACTACAGCTGAAATGCCATCATGTGAAATCAGAAAACTTTATTGTTCCTATGTGCCGACTACTTTAATTGCATACCGTACACATTTACAACTGGACTTACTTAATGAATTGTGTAATCCTGTGCTGAAAGGATGACACATCCAGCACCAGAGACTTTTGAAATTTTATGTCATACTTCTGTCCCAAATATTGTCCATGTAACCTGAGCTTTCTGAGAGAGAAAATCTGTCACAGACAGATCGATCCTGAAATTAAAGTGTAGCAAAGTGCTTTTTACATGTGATTGTGGCCTGCTTCAAGAGTGTGTGTGTGGCAAGCAAATGTGAGAGAGAGAGAGAGAGAGAGAGAGAGAGAGAGAGTGGCAAGCAAATGATAGCAAGAGAGAGAGAGAGGGAGAGAGAGGGAGAGAGAGAGAGAGAAAGAGAGAGAGAGAAAGAAAGAGAGCGAGCGAGCGAGAGAGAGAGAGAGAGAGTGTGGCAAGCAAATGAGAGCAAGAGAGAGAGAGAGAGAGAGAGAGAGAGAGAGAGAGAGAGAGAGAGAGAGAAAGAAAGAAAGAGAGAGAGAGAGCGAGAGAGAGAGAAAGAAAGAGAGAGAGAGAAAGAAAGAGAGAGAGAGCGAGAGAGAGAGAGAGAGAGGAAGAGGAAGAGAGAGGGGGAGAGAGGGGGAGAGAGAGAGAGAGAGAGAGAGAGAGAGAGAGAGAGAGGAAAAGGGAGAGAAAGAAAGAGAGAGAGAGAGAGAGAGAGAGCGAGAGAGAGAGGAAGAGGGAGAGAGAGGGGGAGAGAAAGAGAGAGAGAAAATGGGACAGTGTGTACATGAGGCCCACCTTCTCCAGCTCTTTAGGGATCCTCATGCATGTGTACACTCTTTCTCTGCGCTCCGTGTACTTCGCCTCATCGTGCTCCAGGAAGTAGCCCCTGGTCAGCTCGGCAGACATGAACCTCAGAATAGACGGCTCGTCTGCTTCCTCTTCGTCTGTTCAGAAAAAAACATTACAACATTGTATATGCTGAATTTCACTACAAAATAAATCTCAGACATCAGTCACGTGAATTACGAACATACTCCACCTTGAATGTCCTCCATATTCATCTTCATCAGTAAAAGAAATGCCTGGTTTGTCTTTCCAAATTTAAACCTCTCATTTTTCTCTGGTCTAATTTCACACAGCTGATGCAGCAGCTCTTTAATCCTTCTTTAGTCTTTCTCTCTGAACAACCTGCTAAAACGGCTTCATGCTTGATGAAAAGAAGCTAGTTTCCTATTAAACATCACAGTAACTAAGCTAACAAAGTCAGGATGGAGTTTTCCTTCACCTTCAAATGTTAAGGAAGACTTTCATGTACAAAGGTATATATAAAAATAACACACGTCAAGTTTTAGTTTAGATCATTTTTATTGGACCTCATGGGTCAACATTTCGTGACACTTTGTCTTCATTAGTGTTAAAGGTACACTTTAATGACCCTAAGGTGTGGTAATAAGGATTAGCATGCTAACTACACTGTTTATCTTTTTTATGAATTTGCTCACTGATATACAACGTGAGGTGATGTTGGGGGCGGGGCCTATAAAATAACTGACAAGTGAACCCTCCAATCACAATCCAGCATCCCAGACGCCTAACAGTTTTTCAAACCCGTTTTTCTCAGCAGATTTACACGCTTGCACCGAGGTCTTGACTTAAACCGTTATTTTGTTGATATTTTCTACATAATAAAAATCGACCACTGCACCTTAAATCTCCTGAACACAGTTGTGGTCGCTGACATGTATTTAATTTGACCTATATATGTATATGTATATATTCAGGATATATGTATATATGCTGTACTGTACTGCAGATTAGTCTACAGGCTAAACCTGTAGTTAATGTAAATGAAAATGAGAAAAATCCCAAATTATAACAGCTGAATGTGTGTCCACAGCACTCACTGTGCGCGAGCTGTCAGATGCTGGAGCTCACCTGAGTGCACGCGCCGCTCCTCCTTTCCACACTGTCCTTCGTAACACCGCAGGGTTTCCACCATTTCCGTCTCAGGGACGCCTTTAGCAGTCCCTACCGCCTTTCTCCAAAACACTCTCTCCGAGCTGTTCTTCTCGGACAAACCTCTACGGAGAGAATCCGCCATTTTTCATTTTACGCGTTTTTTCCCTACCCGCATTCCGATCTGTTCCGTCTCGCTTTGTCCTTCACGCCGGTGAGACTGAAGTTTTGACCAATCAGAGCTCGGAAGGCGTAGTGATGCTGACCAATCATAGCGCAGAAAGCGGTATCTGTCGGAAAACGGGTGGAATCTTCAGTGCTACGTCATCACGTCGCAAAAAAGAGAAACAACCTAAATATCGTTTCAGTCATTTGAAACCAAATGTCGTTTTAAATTAAATTAAATTAAAGGATTATATTACAAAAAAGCAACTTAATATTAAATAAAATGGTGCTACCTGTATTTAATGATGTATAAAGTTAAATATAAAACATCAAAATACAAAAAAAAAAAACGTTTTAATGTATTGCTTATTTCAAGACTCTTTGTATACGGATTAAATCAACGATATCTAACAAATTAGAATTAAATACATCTAAACATCCCATAATGATAGAAAATAAAATATTAACGTTTAAATGTGGAACTAACCACCAGAGGGCGCCAGAGAACCACACGTAGCACACGTGTTCAACTCTAACATACAAAAAAGGTAAATATTTATGAGATTAAAATGATTAAAAAAAAAAATAAAACAACAAAACTGTTTTGGGCGAGCAGATGACGATGGTTAAAAAATATATATACAAAGAGATAGTACATGAAAAACAAATGAATCCTGTAGATTTTACTGCTCGACTGGTCTCACTATCTCTCTGGGTACCTCTCTTTTCTGGCACCTGTCGTCAGTGGTGAAATAAACTTCATCTAAATATCCAAATAGCTGAGTCACTGGCAGTCTTTAAACCTGCGTCTTCCTGAAGTACTTCAAACAGCACTTAAAAACCAAAATAAAATAAAATAAATCTGATTCTGATTCTAAAAGTATTTTCTTGCTCTATTCCCTTGCTAACAGAGTTTTCAGACTGATGGTATTCTTAGTCTGTGACCTAGTGAACCAGTATCGATGTATACATTGATGGATTCTTCAAAGCACTTCTGCAAGTCACTTAAATGAAGGCCGTCTGCCAAACGGCATTAATATGAACGTAAATCTAAAACAGTGCATGAATCTTACCCAAAAAGTAAACTGACTTTGGCCCAGTGTCTCTTCTGAGTGATAATGCTGCTTCTTATATCACAATACTGTGCCAATGCTGGCAAAGAAGCACTTTCCATAAGCAAACTTAAATCCGATTTTGCATCCTGAACCCGAATTTTAAGTGTTTTGTGGGTTTTTAGTATTCCCTGGACAAATATAACAATACCAGCACTTCAACAGCCAAAGAACTGTGTACTATGTTCTTTCAGATACTTACCAGAAAAATAAACTTACCAGAAATTGTCTTTGAAAATGGAAACATTATGGATCTAGAGTCTATCGTGGGAACACTGGGTATTGAACACTGCACATAGACGTCCACAGCTCTGGGCAGTTTCGAGTGGATAATATACTTTGAAGGCTGGAGGAAGGCAGAAAACCCAGATGAAGGAAAAAAAACAGTGGAAAAAAACTCCACACAGACAGTAACCCGAGGAATAAACCAAGGAACTGTGCGCTCTGAGGCAGCTACAATGTTTCCTCCTTTATTTTTACTTAAGACCTGGACAAGCAATACACATAGACAAAAATAAAATGAAAGATATGAATGTCCCTTAGGCCTAAGCACATTTTATTGGCACACAAATTCGCAAAGCATACATACAAGACTTTGGATATGACACGAAAAACACCTCTGCTAAATATGATACAAACAGTGCAGAGTTCTAACAAGATTGGAGTAGAAGAACTCCATTGGGTTGGAACTGGAAATACATTGGGATGAAATCGTTGAAAGGGAAAAAAAGGGCAGTTAAAAAAACTATTAAAATGCAAATGAATAGAGCAAAAAAATAATTGTTTTCATTGGGGTATACCAATCATAATCATCATCGTCGTCATCATCATCATCGTCATCATAATCATCATCTTCATCATTTTGAACATTGAAATTCATGTCACTGTATATTGTTTTCAATAACAAATATACACTCACTGGACAATTTAATAGGAACACCTCGAAACCTGTCCGGCTATTAAAAGTTTAAATGCCTTGTTCATGAGGCATTCGACATGGCCAGATGGACCTGAGCTAACGGGAAGAGTACAGTATCTCAAATAAGCTCTTTTTACAACCGTGTTGAGCAGAAACTTATCTTAGAAACATGTCGAACCTTGAAGTGGATCAGTTCTGACAAATGAAGAACGCATCCGCTCCTGTTAGCCAAGAACTGAGGAACTAAGAAGATCCGAGGGCCAGGTGATGTATTGTGATGCTTATCTTCTCACCAAGGTTGTAAAGAGTGTTTACTTGAGTGGCCTCATCCTTCCTGTCAGCTTGAAGCAGTCTGATGTGTTAGAATTAAAAAAGCCGGTGAGTGTATATCCGTGCCCTCTGCACGCTTGAGCTAATCTCAAATTAGAATTAGCATCCTTACATTTCTCCTTCACGTGCACATTAGGAAAAACTGTGGAAAAAGCAATCTGAAGGTCAATCAAAAGAGCTGCCATCATGGATGAGGATCAGTGGTCTTCACCAGAGCACTGCATCCATATGTACAGAGGAACCGAGGAACAGAGGAACGACCCTGTAGGTGTTTCTAAACCGATAAATTGAACACAACGTAATTCCTTGGACCGAGGAATAAACAAAAAAACAGTTTACAGATTTCAAAATATCATGCAGCAAGAAGTTACAGTCCAGTCTGGTAAAAGGTTTGTTAAAGGGATAAAGAGGGAATATGTTTGTCGTATGTGCCTTCGATCCGAGATTGTACAAGGAGATCACAGAATATTCACATTCCTTAAAAATAACACGTTTAGACCCAGAAAACAAAATAGCTTTTGGGTAAAACTACAGGTGTAAATTATACAGCTAGAGAAATTTGTCCTTCCTCAGCAACGTCTGTCTTTTTCAGGAGCAGTGGAGACGTCCTAAGCCGCATACTAGCACGTAGAAGAAAAAAAAAAGTTTGAAATAAACGCAAATGCGAATCAGATCTCGATGGCTCTCCAATGACGGCCCGTCCAACCGCAGTTATCTCTTCACTGATTGGTTATAGTCCAGACAGGAGTCGCCATGGACATGTATTGCTACCTCAATGACCACCTATAGTTTATCAGCTGAACATCTTACGCAACATCTTTTTCACTGTTGTGTGTGGGAAATATCCTTTTCCCTTCGTCAGGCCCTGTTCAGCTTCTTGGTGCTGTGTATCGCTGGACACATCAAAGTCTGTGGTGAAAAATTGGACGCCATGGACGCCATGAGATAAACAGGAACTAGATCGTCAGGGTTGAAAGTAAAGTCAAAGAGAGAAAGATAGTGAGTGTGAGAGAAAGACAGGACTGGGTCTGGTTACTGTGAGGCCTGTGACGCAGTGCTCTCGGTTTTGCTGTCCTGGCCCGGCGGTGGTGCTTTAGCCCAGTGGCTGCTGTTGTTGAGCGCCGGCGAACTGGTGAAGTCCTCGTCGTCGTCGAGGCCGTTGGTGGCGTCATACTGCGTGTTCTCCAGCCGTGTGATCAGCCGCTCGTCCTCGTCACCAAATTCGCCACCCATCAGAGTGGGCTCGCCCACTACCATCACATCCTGCCAACATACCAGAAAAAGGGGTGGGGTTAGTGCATGAGTTTTTTTTCTTTCACATCGTGTTATATTAGTCTTTCTAAAAAGATAAAGAAATTAATACAACAAAATAACTAAACCTTCTCATTAGACATATTCATTAATAATAGTCAGATTAATCTATTAGATGCTGAAGTAACTGAATCATTAATAATAAGCAAGAAAAGCTTGATTCAGTGAGTCAGCTCATTTGGCTCAGCTAAACAGTAAGAGTCGACTTTTTTTGACTCCCAGCGATTTACTGCCATTTTGTTTTCGAAAACCGGTGAAGTTTGCAAGTTTTGACCAGGAATTGTTATTGTTAGCTTAAATCAGTAAAAATACATGAACACTGTGATGAGTGAGACAGAGCTTATTGGATTTTGCAGAATTTCATACAGATATTTATGAGCTACAAAAAAAAAATCTGAAACGCTCCACCTCTTTAAATAACACTCATGACATTTAACGCTTTTTACCAGTACACACATGAAACTGACTTATCTGACATTTTCTATCAGTATTAACAAACAAATTATTTTAGTGTCAGTGTGAGACGTGTTTTTCCCTCTGTTGATAACCTTACACAGAATATTAATGGTTAAAGATAAACTTTAGCTACTCTGGTCAGAGTAACTCCACTTGGTCATAGACTGCATCACTGATTATTTTCCTATAACAACATGTTCTGGAGTGTTTTATTTCTTACACATGGCGCATTGCTGATGAAGTGGCAGCACCTGCTAATCTTCTAATCTGGGAAATAGAGTTGCTCAGTTAGAAGCTACGCCGCTACTATCAATTATGCAGAAAAACACTCGTTTACAAAAACACTGTGAAATAATTCTTAATCAAATCACTAGCCATTATACAAACTCCCATCTCATACACTCTCTCTCTTTCACACTCTCTCTCCTTGTCTCCTGGCGGTCCACGAGGCCTCGCGTACAGGCCTCCAAACTCCCACACCTCCTCTCCACTCTGTAATTACACTCATTCATTAAGGTGGGCTTTTGGACTAAATCACAATATCCACGTGCTGATTTGTCAATTTACATAGCTAATTAACTCATTAGCAGAGATGTTAGCGATGGGAAAAAAAGACTGCTGCTTGCCAACGAGCCTTGAATTCGCCATCTGTTTTTGAGCGGCAACTGTCGGCCTCCACTCAGGGTGTGAAACCAGGGGCCAATAACACACACACACACACACACACACACACACACACAGTGCCGCAGGTTCCAGCTGGTGTTCGAACTGCAGGCTTTAATTGCTATCAAATAAGAAGCGTGTTCTGCGTACTCATCTCATTAGCATTAGCCTGTGGATAAACCTGCATAAAGAAGCGTACTTCAAAACACACTTCTGCCCTTCAGTGCTGACTCGGGGTTCAGCTCTCATGACCTGAACCTCTCCTGAACCAAACACTTGAGGCGGAACAACAAGCAACAAAAGTAAGATAAACGCTTAAGAAGGAATAAAGCACAAGAGAGAAGGAACGTGTTGTTATGGGAAAATAATCAATGATGAGGTCGAAGTAGAGTCACGGTTACCTCCCAGGAATATTCTTTTGTTTTTGTATATTAGAGCTCATTTGATTGTTCAACTCGCTCTGGATAAGGGTGTCTGCCAAATGCCGTCAAATTTAGTTTGAGGTGATTATTATTTTTTTTGCAATTAAAAAAATATTTCATTTAGTTATTTGTGTTTTGAGTTGATTTTGCTCTGCGTAAGCAAATATTAAGAATCGACAAGGAATAATATCCAAATGAATTAAAACAATATTCTTCAGAAAATGCATACTTCATGTCCGTCTGTCACAAAATCGTTTTTCCCACAAAAATTCCAGAAATAAAATGGAAAAACTTTATAATTAGGAAATATAATTATATATATATATATATATATATATATATATATATATATATATATATATATATATATATATATATAAAACTATAATTACTATTACTTCCTCACTATATAAATAATAATAAAATACATAATTATTATAATAAACAATAATATTTCATGTCATGTCCAAATGTACAGTAATTACTAGCTGAAGTAATTACAATCTTCTTGATGGACGTGACCTTAAAGGTACTCTGTAGAACCCTGTACATTCCTAACCTACTGTGTGGTTTTAACAAATTCTGGACCAAAAAGATCAAGAAAAATCTCCAAGCGAAAATCATGTAACACTTTTTTTAAACCAGACACTATAAAATAGAATTTGTGCTCGCTTTGTTTTGGCAATGTCTTTTTTGCCAATTATCATCCCCAGTGGTGTTTAAAATGAAGCTCATATGAAAGTAGATACTCAAGGCTTTAAGAATTTGTAGTTTTTTTATACTTCCATAGCCTACTATGAGATATATTCATTCATTCATCTTCTACCGCTTATCCGAACTACCTCGGGTCACGGGGAGCCTGTACCTATCTCAGGCGTCATCGGGCATCAAGGCAGGATACACCCTGGACGGAGTGCCAACCCATCACAGGGCACACACACACTCTCATTCACTCACACAATCACACACTACGGACAATTTTCCAGAGATGCCAATCAACCTACCATGCATGTCTTTGGACCGGGGAGGAAACCGGAGTACCCGGAGGAAGCCCCCGAGGCACGGGGAGAACATGCAAACTCCACACACAAGGCGGAGGTGGGAATCGAACCCCCAACCCTGGAGGTGTGAGGCGAATGTGCTAACCACTAAGCCACCGTGCCCCCGAGATATATTTTCATAGAATATTTTTTTTTCTACATAATTGTTCAATCTTCAAAGTAAACGGTGATATCAAATCCATTTTTATTCTCTGAGATGTCCCAAGTGCTTGTCCATCTTCAACTGCTAAAATTCTGTGTAAGGTTCTCAAGTCCAAACACACGTCTCAGTGGACACACTGAAAAGAATCCTGACTCATTTTAGATCAGACTCACTCATCAGAGCCAGAAAATCATTCGATTTCGTTCAATGCAAGGACCTTTTACAATTCTACAATTCTATCCTAATCTACAGAAGCTCACAAGTAGGTTTAGATCCAATCACGAGATTATACATGATTGAAATACATGTGTCCTGACTTACTTTTTATCTGACCTGCATCCAGAAAATAATTTGTTGCTTATACAGATAGCAAACGTGCTCATGAAACACACAGACAGTGAGATGTTCTGCATCTCCAAATGATTTTCTCCAAAGATGTAAAACAGGTCCGTGATTAGTTTGGTGTGATATAATGATTTCATAATCTCTTATATTATTATGACCAGAGCTGCAAAATGAGCACGCTGTATGAGATCCCACCCAAAATTATGCTAAAAAAGCATTCCTTTTCTGGCTATGAGTCGGCCATTTTGTACTCTTCGCCCCTCCTCCATGTCAGATGCTTTACACTGACTGGACATGTTTACCTTCCTTACTTTCTGTCAGAATGTTTTAACATGAAATAAAATCTATCTTGTCTATGTACTGAGCATGTGGCTTCATAAGTCATGTATTAAGTTCAAGTATTTAAATATACAGTATATTTGTGATGTGGTCAAAAATGGCAGGTATGGTGAAAAAAAAAGACATCTAGTGTTGGGAATTTGATTCCTAGCCTCTGATCTGTGTGTGTGTGTGTGTGAGTGTGTGAGTGTAGTTTTATATGTTCTCCGGTTTGCTCCTCCAGTCCAATGACATGCATTTTAGGTTGATCGTCATCTCTAAATTATCCATGATGTGTGTGTGTGTGTTGACCACAACCTTGTGTAGGATTAGCTGTACATGAAATAAGTGGATGGAAGACTAAACAGGATAGAATACAGACGCAAAATCTGCCATCTTGTCATCTAGCAACTGTTAGAAGACAAACAGTAAAAGGATTCGATTGAAAATGTGTTATTTATTTTTGACTGCTTCCTGTCCATTACTGCAGAATCACTTAAAACTCCAGCACCCGGAGAAATTTCACAACCACACAGACGCCACACTGTCCAAGGCTCCATTTCAAGCCTAGATAATCTT
The DNA here is from genome assembly GCF_030014155.1 of Tachysurus vachellii. Taxonomy (NCBI): domain Eukaryota; kingdom Metazoa; phylum Chordata; class Actinopteri; order Siluriformes; family Bagridae; genus Tachysurus; species Tachysurus vachellii. The sequence continues at coordinate 21,459,701 of NC_083472.1, forward strand.
CATGATGAAGAACATTTTCAGAAGGTCAGACCCTCACAAACAACTTCTTAGTACAAATTTCCATCGCAGCATTTGTGTCGAAATGATCCACTTGTTTAATATTACTACGTTTTTATCAGTCTTAATCACGTTTCTACATTTTGACACGTTTTCCTCTCAGAGCGAAGCTCCTCTCTCATTGTAATTCAGGCCTACATACCGGCGTATCTTCTGAATTTAACCAGGTGAGTATTGGTGTGACACAACATCCTGCAATGCTTGTACAGTGTGTACTTTCACCACTAGGGGGCACTGTTGTAACAGCATTTGATACACACCTGCCTGGTACCACACCACCAGTGATCACATGAGTGCCTCATTGTGATTGGGCTCACGTCGGAGACTGCTCATTGCTGTACAACCGTACAGACAAAACCAAACGGCCACGCTACATATGTAAGCAGCGTGTTCTTCTCCACAGAGCATGGCTCGGCTCCACACGGCTCCATGTTTCACTTTTAGATGGACAGGGGGTTTGGAGGGATATGGGGGGGTTGGGGCAAGCTTTCAGCGACACACAAGAACTCAGATATATATGTATGATAACGAGAACTGGCACTGAGACACCAAGAGTTTTCTCACTGTGTGTGTGTGTGTGTGTGTTTGATACATGTGTGTGCATGTTCTTTCCAGAGCAAGTACGAATTTCAATCCGCAATTAAAGCCGTTCCTAGAGAGAAGGGAACGAGGCTCAAAGGGTAAAAAACAGTTGGCTGTTGGTGTAAATGAATGTCAGATGTTTCATGCGTTTCATGTTTCATTCTAATTGCTAGCCGACAGATTAGCTAGCGCATTTCACACCGACTTGTGAGTAGCTACTTCCTAATAAAGCACAATGTCTGTGTCGCTAGTGTGTACATTCATTAAAGAGAAACTTCATTCCTTCTGTTTGTAGTTTATAATCTGGATTAAAGTTAATGAGAATGTTCTGTAGGTTGTCGCCTATGTTTGTTTTCGCACAGAAGCTCTCAGGCTGTGATTTTTTCAAAAAAAAGCACGTGAACGATTTTTGGTTTCGTTTTTCTGGCCCAGAAACCTTTCTTTAAAAGGCATCTCAGGCATAAGAGAGGTTATAGTTGAACAGTTCAAGAGGAGAAAAAAGTCAATTTCTCCATTTCGACTGCAAGTCTCTCTTTTTAGCCTTCAGCAGAGGGCTAAAATAATATAAACCGCTCCTTTAACCGAAACTGCACCACTAAACATCACTTAACTAAGGTATGTAAATCTTTCAGCTGGCTAGCTAACACTAGCTGATGTTCGACAAACCTTCTACATTAGCTAAACAAAATAATTACGATTACAAATTTCTATATTAGTAAACACGAATAACATACTTTTTGTCCATTTTTAGTTACATAGAACTAGTAGTTAATCGCTCTTTTGCCGTGATTGTTATAGCAGCTCTAAACAGTTCTTCCCTCACCTAAGCCTCACTTTTTTCTCTTGCTTGAGCAAAGTTAATATAATAAAAATGAAGACTTTGTCTTGTCAGAAATCTGAACGTTATGCTAAAGACTTACTGCTGCAATGATAACCCATTAACATCTTAAAACATATTTAAATTACAGCCAGTTATCAGTGCTCCTGTTATAAGAAATTAATCAACACCTTCTGGCCAATCAGAGTTGAAAATTCTATAGTGCTTGATCTTGTAGCACCATGAATCTTGTGTACAAACTGTACACTATACACACACGGATTAATAATAAACATAATGCACATGCCCACAAAAGCAAAAAAACACTTCAATAGTGCATACATAAAAGAAAAATGTCACATAAGATAAAAACACTTCACACCTATTCAGTAATTACGCTCTCACTTCATACACAGTGATACACTGATGAGAACCTTTAAATACATTTCTTATCATTTAGTAACAAAAAACCCATACATTAATACATTACTATTTAATAATAATCAGTTATACATTCAGATTTTTGATTTGCACAATATAGCAATTTAGTGCTAATTAAATCATGATGAACAGATATTTATTTATATTCTAAAAAAAATAATTTTATATTTCCCAATGTATTTAAAAAAATATATATATTGCTATTATTATTATTATTATTATTAAGTAAAAAAATGTAAATAAAAAAATATTTAAAATATTTATAATTAAAATATTAACTTATATTAATGAATATTTTGCTTTCTACTGTTTTTACTAACAAAAAAGGATTTTATTTGATCAAAACCATTACACTTTCCTATTCATTTAACATTTGCATCCTACAAAATAAAAATCTTATAATCTACTTTTTGCTTTTCTGATTTTACTAGCAACCTCGAACGGAGTGTGCAGAAGTGTGAAGCGCTTGGACATGTTCCAAATCCACAATAATCTCCCAGTCAGCAATCGCAGTTCCTATTGTGTGCTGCGACTCAGGGGAACAGCCACGTACTACAAATCCCATCAGCCATTTGCAAATAAATGCAACCCTGCTACCCACTATTGCTCCCTTGGTGAAAGCTGTAACACTTGTGGGTTGAAGTGTGCGTTTGACCCAGGGGCTGAGTGAGACTCGCTAGGGACGAGAGGCCTGGGGATAAAAAGGCACTTGAGGATAAACGCCTCCGGTTAACACTCATGCACCGTTCACTACTCACCCGACCATCCCTTTAGATTTCATAGCAAAATAAAATACCTGCTAAAACCAGAGTAGCTTTATAAGATACCCATTAGCTTCATCTCAATTATTATTAATATAAACTGTATAGAAATAAATGCCTAAAAGCTTTGTCTATGCTTGGGTATCCTGTGTGTGAGAGTGTGTGTATATGCACAAATGATAGTGTAATGCTTGCCTACCCTCAGGGCAAAATAAAACTTATACCTACAAGAAATACAAAATATGAGATTTCAGAGTTATTTCATTAGCACAAGTCAAAAAAAAAAAAAAAAAAAAAGACAAATAGATTAAAATTAGTAATGAAAAGAAAAAATAAGTTGGCATCTTTTTTGGAAAGTGGGAAATTTTCTTGCATCCTTTTGCCTTAAGAAATTCCTTCACCCTGTTTTAGTACATATTCATTTCAACTGAATTCATACATCTAGGGTGGATTTGACAATACAAAGGGTCAAAAAAACTTCATTTTATTTTATAACATTTGGGAACTGTAATATAAGTACCACAGATTAATGCTATAACTGAGCTGATATTTACTGTTTCTCCATTCACAAAACCCTGGGGGGCACAAACTTTTATCATATATCCACTTACTGTCAAAGTCCAAATCTCATTTAGTTGAAAGTGAGAGTAGGAAACAGTTGGATAGATTAATTCAACCATTTTCCAGTTCTAACATATCCTAATTTTCTAGAGTTCATGATCTGGTTTGAGTGGCTGTAGAAGAAGTTTGAGTGGCTGTAGAAGAAGTAGCCTTTATTTTGTCATACTGTATATACATTACAGCACAATGCAATTCTTTCTTCACATATCCCAACTTTGGAGGTTGTAGTCAGAGTTCAGCATCAGCTATGATACAACATCCCTGGAGCAGAGAGGGTTAAGGGCCTTGCTGAAGGGCCCAACATTGGCAGCTTGAACCCTGATCCAACGATCAACAACCCAAAGCATTAACCACTACAGCAACCACTGCTCACTGTTTCAGGACATATGACTCTGAGCCCATGTTAACGCTGATGGATCCTCATGAACTCGGGTCACATTACAGTTGCACTCTGTTTGATTTCCATTTTCCACTAAAGCTCCATGAAACCGTATGACTACATAGTGTAAAATCTGCAGGACAAGTGGCTACAAATGCGAGCTGGACTTGTATAATTAATGCCATAAAAGCTTTTACCACAGAGATACAAAATAAAAAATGAACCATGCGGTGCGGCATAGAAGATATAATAGATGATAAAGTAATTCGGAAAACTGCAGGTTGTATAAAAATCCATTTAAGGATTTCCTTTCTTCATATTTACCTGATTGGCTTTAGCTCATTCATTTTACATAGAATGACACCCTTAACAATAGTGATATACCTTTATTTGATGTATACAGCTACACAATTGAGGGTTAAGGGCCATGCCCAGGGGTCCAGGAGTGGCAGCTTGTTGGTGCTGGGAGTTGAACTCACAACCTTCCAATTTGTAATCAACACCTTGACCACTGAGCTACCACATCCTTGTTTGTTTATTTAAATCCTGTGTTGTATGCTTGCGAAGTCTTGTCGATCTGTAACATGCCTTATAAAGCTAAAAGTTTTATAAGGCATGTTAGCTTATCTATCTATTTTATAAGGCATGTTAGCTTATCTCTAGCTTTTCTATGTTGTGTTTCCTAAGGGCTTTGGCCCAGATTTTCAGCACCACCTGTCATCAGTTACTGATCATGTCATGATAGCTTGGACAATTCCTTTGTTCATGTCTTGTGCCATGTGCGTTTTTTTATGTTTTGTGTCCTCAAACCTTTGCCCCACCCGATCATACCTATGTATGTCTTTGTGTGATTAATCATCATTTCTCTCATGTTTTTGTCTCCTGTTTTCAGTTGCTGGTTTCATCTTTTCGGGTTTTGTCTTTGTAATTTAGTATTTCAGTCATCTAGTTTTTTTCTAGTTTCCATGTGTTTGTAGTTTTGTTATTTTAATGAAACCCCCAGTTTCTTATGCTATCCCTGCATTTGAGGTTGGTTTTTGTTCCAATAAAAGCGCCCGTTCTCTGACAGATCAGAAGGTTAGGGGTTCAAATCCCAGCACCCCCAAGCTGGCACTGTTGGGCCCTTGAGCAAGGCCCTTAACCCTTTCTGCTCCAGGTGACCTTCCTAAGAAGCAGGGATATGTAAAGAAAAGATTTTCACTGTGCTGTACTGAACTGTAAAGCCAAATAAAGGCTTCTCCTTCTTACACAGGACAACTATGTAAGCATTCATCTTAGACAATTTTTGAAAAAATATGAAAAAATAAAAAAACATTTGTGTTATTTGGGTGAAATTTCCTCAAAATCGAGATGTCAAAGTATGTATCTGGTTTGTATGTATTACAGTATACAGAATTTAAATAGAAAAATCTGATGGTGGAAGCAAGGTCAAGGTCAAGCGATGACTGTGAATGGGACAAAGAACGAGCAGATAACGAGTAAGATCTTACACCTCTGTGTGCCTAAAGATTAATGAACGGAACTATGTTGATGGAAACGATGGGTTTGATTTCAGGAGTTTTCTGGAATGATTTGCTTGAATGAGAAAATAAATAAACCAGACAGTGTGATGATGTCTCTGATGCCGAAACCGAATTTTCTTCTATTTTAGCTATAAGCCAGAATTCAGCCACAGAGACATCAGATTATAGAGACTTCAGCCACAGAGATGTCTGACTCTGAGTTTCCCAGACCACCAGACATTTATCTGTGGTGTGTGTAGGTGTATGTGCTAGGTTACATGATGTGCTAGGTTACATAAAGACTCTGACATTAGCTTTTTATTGCAGGGCCTGATGTTGTGATGTGCTCATGTTCTCATGCATGTGTTCTCATTTGTGTGTGTGTGTGTATTTGTGTGTAAACTGAGGAACTCTGATGCTTACAGGTACCTGGCTGCTCAGGCTGAAGCTGTTGGCCGGACTGCGCTTCTTGCTGCCTGTGCTGTTGCCGAGGCTGCTGTTAGATGTGCTGCTGGCTGAGTTCTTCCTCTTCCTCCTCTTTGTCGTGGTCTGTCGAGTAGGTTCTACACACACACACACACACACACACACAGAAACACACTCACTTTGTAGAAAAGTAGGATGCACAACCACAAGCAGAAACCAGAAGACATCCTAATAAGAGGAAATCCATGTTTTATGCTACTACAAAATGTGTGTGTTAAGGAAAAGCAGAATTGTTCTGGCTTCTAGTGTTTTCTGGGCCAGAAGAAAGTCAATAGAAGACAATAGAAGTCAATAATTTAAAAATAATTTAAAAAGTTAGCTATATTGACTGTCATAATATTGTGATATTTTTTTTTTCATGTATAGTAGAAATGTAATCAAATTTGATAATCCATAATTAAATGAAATCATAATACATATACACTGTTCTTTGCTGTGAGTTTAATTTGATTTGAATTATTTTAATAGATTTTTTTTAACACATAAATAAACTCATGTCACTAGAATTGACATGAACTGACATGAATTTCTTTTTTCTTTTTTTTTAAATTGAGCATTCAAGGGAAACTGCAGAAACAAATGCGTTTCTTGCCAAAAGAGTTATAAGTGCACATACCTTTCTTGTGATTTGTGGGGAAGATTTCCGTTTTAAAGTTCTGTGGATGTCCTGCTGAAAGTAACATAAAGTCAAAAATTCAATGAAAATTTAATTTAATTATTAAACATGAACATGATTTACAGAAACTGCTATGTAAACAACACTAAATTTGAACTCAAATCTTTGTACAGAATAAAATCCCTCAAATAAATTAAATAATAAATAAATGCGAATTAAAATGTTCAAATTCTGTTCTGAATATTAAGATTCAAATCCTTCAATTTCAAAGGAAAACTAAACAAGGATTAAAATTATATTTGAAACACTTTCTAAATGATTAAAATGATCATGAATCCATTATTCAGTAAGCGTATATTTCTTTTAATGAGCCTGTGTGAATTTTTTAAGGGCTTCATATGAATTATTAGCAAACACAGTGCATAAGTATTTGCACCCTCTCTCTCCTACCCTTGGACTTTTCCTCATTTTGCAAAGTTACATCCTAGAAATAATTGATCTTGATCTGAATTTTTTTTTTACAGTTTAATTTACACAGTATGGTACAAAACACATTCATTTGTGACAAGATTAATTAAAAAAATGTGTTGATTGCATAAGTATTCCCCCCGTGTTGATACTTGGTAGGTGCGTCTTTGGCTGTAATTACATCTGGGATATGTCTTTTTCAGCTTTGCACATCTGGATCATGATGTTTTTACACAGTGTTTTTTGCTCAACTAAACGGAGACATGCTGCTGAACAGCAAATGTCTTCAAACTCCTCGCTACAGATTCGCAGTCAGAGTCTTAGCATACTCGAGTTCTTAGTTTTGAAGCTGAAGTCATAGAGTGTCAGAGTCATAGTGTGTTTAGAGACACAGGCAGCACTCCTATAGGTTTTTTTTTTAGAGTCATAAAATAAAATACCCCAACAGCAAAAAAAAAAAAAAGAAAAAAAAAAAAACAAAATCAGAAAACAATTTCTATCTATTTGCCTATGTCTTTTTTTTTTTGAAAGTAGTATATGGAATTTATAAATGTTCACTTTTTCTCTAACACACTCATTCAGAAGACATAATAAAACCAACTATGGCAAATTTTAGCGACAGAGAGATAACTGTATAAAACCTCCAACATTAATAACTACTGAGTCACATATAAACTGTATCATGACATTCTAGATCGTTCTCTCTCCTCGGTTTGACATAGTGCTAAAGTTAAATAATGGATTTAAATTAAACAACAACAAAACATAACAAAAGCAAAAAAACAAATTTTTTACATGTGCGAAAAACGTTTACGGGTGTGAACATTTAAACGATTTACTGAAGGACCAAAGGTCAGTATTCCAGTTGTTAGTACTACAACATTTTAATATAAAAACATGCTCCATTATTTTAATGAGATACATTTTATGAAATATTTTCTCTGAGACTCAAACCTGTGGAAATGATCATAGCTCAATTTGGTTTGTTGGTTAAAGAAAACAAAGAATGATAATGTTATCATCTCTACAACTAAAATAGTCAAGTCAAAATCCTGCCACACACACACAATGACTCCAGACAATTCTGGCTTTTGGTCTGTTTACCAGGGTGTGTGTGTGAATGACGCAAGGAAACAGCACAAAAAAGGACTTATCAGTGTATAAACATGGCCGTCCTTCCTTCCTGCCCTCGGCTCGGACCGGTTTCGGCAGAATGGGAGGAAAAGAAGGAGCCGCAGCTCATAAGGAAACAGCCATTGGTTAGTATTCACAACATAGGATAGGAGTTTACCCGGAGACAGACGGGGCTCACAAGTGAAAGTAGAGGAAAATCCCACAAATTAATACCAGGTTTACTGACAGCTTCACAAATGCTAATCTGCCACAGTGATTACCTAACTTTTTGGAAGATAATCAGAATAAATGTTGTTGATTGGAGGATCAGGGTTCAAGCCCCAGCACTGCCAAGCTGCCACTTTTGGGCCCTTGAGAAAGACCCATAATACTCTCTGCTCTAGATCCTGTGCTCTGAACCCTAACCTCCAAAGTTTGAATATGCAAAGAAAGAATTTCACTGTGCTGTAATATATATGTGACAAAATAAAGGCTTCTATTCTATTCTATTCTATTCTATTCTATTCTATTCTATTCTTTGGTGCAAAAGGAAAAACATTTAAGGTCAAGAAGGTGTTTAGGAATTCGAATAAGCAAACTAATTTCTAAATCTACAATATATTTCTAATTTATCTTAAAGAGCATTAAAAAATATATAGAATAAAATGATAGGACTTTGTAAAAGTAGTATTAGGAATTAGTCATTTTTTTCTTCTCTAACACATTCAGAAGACATAATAAAACCATCTAAGGCAAATTTTAGTGATAGAGTTAGCGATAACTGTATAAAACCTAACTCATTAATAATTACTGAGTTACATATAAATTGTATCATGACATTCTAGACCTTTCTCTCTCCTTAGTTTGACATACTGCTAAAATTAAATAACCGTTAAAAAGAAACAGATTATTATTATGTTTAATCAGCGTATTAGCAGAGGTGCCAACATTACTAGCAAGATAATCTTAGCAGGCTGAGAGAATTTTACTACAAAAGCACTAGCATATAGTCTTTTTTCTTTCAGACTGCGCATTAATTATTAGTAGACCACATCTCTGCTTAGATTTTGGCACCTCTGATAATAATTTCTCGATCTCATTTAAGTGCAGAACCATTTCAAACATTAGCAAACAACAATGCTATCTCTCCAGCTTTAGCTTCCATGCATGTGATACTAGCCCTGTTTAAGCTATCATTAGCTATCCTGTTTAACACCAGTAGTGTAGCTCACTATAAAGCTAGTGCATATTTAAGAAAGTTTTATTTAGTGTAAACAACAGCATTTATGCTATTTAGTATGATTTATGTGGAGAAGTGAAAAGACAACAAAGATAGTCTGGACTAAATGGCTATAAATAAGTAAAGCACTGGCCCCGTGGACCCTCGTGCTTGTCAATCGGTAAAATCAGGATGTGTGCAAGCAAGCCATATTCAAGTTTCACATTCGTTCCGCACTGCTTGTAATGAACTGCGCATCACTGAGCACTGCAATGAGACACATCCCCTATAAATTCCTAGCAAACATCCACACTGAGCCCCATTCCTCCCTAACACACTCCGAAGATCCGTAACCGGCATCTCTCCTCACATGTTCAAGTAAAAATTATAGAATGTTTGGTTGACTCTCTGTGTGTATATGTGTGTGTGTGTGTGTTTGTGTGTGTGTACCAGGAGGTGCCACCATACGCTGCCATTTCTGAAACAGGCACGTCTTCAGACAGTCTCTGGGGCTGAGGCTGTATGTCTTGTGTCTGGACATGAGCTCCTGCATGGGCTCTAGGATCACACACAGCTACACACACAAACATACAAACACACACACACACACACACACACACACACACACACACACAGTCAGCAAAGCAAAAGCCAGCATTACAAATATTATTGAAAGGCACAGAGATCAGAGAATCATAACATTATTGGAATTATTTAAAGATTAAACTACGTCTGAGCAAATAAAGAAATAAATAAGATAAAAAAAAAAGATTCCGAAAATCATTCCACAAACCTGTTTATTTTCGTAACATTTAGAATGAAAGGTAGAACTGTAATGTGGATGTTCATACAGTATATAAATAATAAATATTTTTACATGTAATTAATCACCTTCATTAGCCAAAAGTAAAATAAAATAAAATACACCGTAAAATCATTTTGTAGAATTTATGGCTTTCAACAATTATATAAAAACAACTGGATTAAAAAAACTATGATGAATTGAAACTCTTGAAATGAATTCTTACAAACAAACAGCATCTTGTTTTTTTTTTAATTAAATTTAGCAGGTGGATAAACACACATGATTGTATGCACAGGCACACACACACACACACACCCACACACTGACAGTTTGAGTTGCAGTATTCGGACATGGCCTCATCCCCTCACACTTCCACCGTTTCTGTGGAACAATCCCTGGCTCGGGGCCGAGGCACAGCGGCTATTTCCAGCATAAATGTGAGGAAACCCGTGGCTTTCCTTAGCCACAGCGCGTCATCCGTCCTAGCTCAGGAAACAGAGCTCGAATGGAGCCACTGATAAACTCACACAAGCACACACACACCATGCTAACAAGCCCTTTCTACAGGGTATTTTTACAGTAAGAGAAATGACCATGACTTCGACCTCTCACTGAAATTTAAAGTGAAGCTGATGCTCCTGTGTTCAATCTACAATTATACAATTATAATGATTATATTGAATGCCAATAAAGGAGGAGTGGCCTAGGTGCCTGTCAGTCTAACTAAAGGGGGCGTGGAATGAATGATGATATTTAAGAAATCTTTATGACAGATGTTGCCTGGGCACCTGACAGTCTTCATAAAGACGGTGTGGAATTGGCACCTGTCAGTCTTAGTTAAGGAGACGTGGACTTAATTATTATATTTAAGTCAAATGAAGGTGATGCCTGTCAGTCTCACTGAAGGGGGTGTGAACTTAATTATCTTATTTAATATAAACAAAGAAGACCTAGTCTTGGTGCCTGTCAGTCCTAGTGAAATAGACATGGCTTCAGGAAAAGTAGACCTGGATTCTGTTCCAGTCAGTCCTTTTTACAGAGATGTGGTCTCTATGCCTGTCAGTCATAGTTACAGATGTGCAGTCTCTCTGCATGACAGTGTTAGTTAAGGTTGTATGGCTTAAGTACCTGTCAGTCCTCGTACTGTAGATGTGGCTTCTGTGCTTATCAGTCTTAGTCAAGTAGGCATGGCCTCCGTGCCTGTCAGTCATAGTTATGGATGTGTAGCTTCTGTACCTCTATTTCCTAGCTAAAGAAACATTATTGTTGGCACGGCTAGTAAAGAGGAAGTTGCCTATGTGCCTGTCAGTCCCAGTTAAGAAGGTGTGGCCTCTGTGCCTGTCAGTCCTAGTTCAGTACATGTAGCCTCTGTTACCTGTCTTTCCTAACTAAGGAAGAATTCAGTATGTGCCTGTCAGTCCTAGTAGTGTTGTCACAGCTCAAGTGCCTATCAGTCGTAGTAAAGAAGGTGTGGCTTCTGTGCCTGGCAGGCCAAGTAATGATTTAAAGGCATGATTTAATCCTTCTCCAAGCTAATGTTTTGTTTTTTTCCAAGTAAATAAATACTGCTTTAAAATTTTCTCAACGTATTTGCATTTAATACCTTCGAATCGTATCGCATACAATAATCGACTGGCTTTAAACATCTCTTTACACTGGACCATTGATAAACACTGCATCATTTTAGAAAAATGAAAGCGAGTGAGTCTCGATTATTACTCAGATGGTATGAAACGAGCACGCTGCTGTCTATTTTTTATGATTCTTGCCCTGAAGCTTCAGAGAAGAAGACATGCAAAGCCAAACAAGGAATGTATGCAAAACATCTGGCATGCTAAACAGCTGCAGCACACATGCTGGATCAGGATCAGACTGAGAGCTCTGAGATGTATAGAATCCTGATTTAATTCCCAATTCGGCTTTGACTTCACTATTTTTGTTAAAACACGCTTTATAATAATACATCTGAGAGCTTAAAGGAAGTGCAGCAGAATGAAGTCGGTTCCAGGTTGATAAAATGGCTAAACTGCCATTTCTTTTTTCTCATTTCTCATTTCTCAACAGAAACACGACGGTGTGTTGGGTGAGCAGAGCTGGGCATCGAGACCCACAATGCAGTGCTTCAGCACAGAACGCTCATTAATGTTATGCTAATTTTCCCCATCCAATTAATTTTCTCTCCCCATCTAGTTCTCCTGTTTTGCAAATCGGAGCTGTCACTCATGCTAAAATCGAAAGAATAAACAAAGAGGCTGTAAAATAAGCGTTATAGCATGGTCTCAGGTTGGTGTGTGGACACACACACACACACACACACACACACACACACACACACGCCTCACACATGCCTTCAGGAGGGAAGCTTTCCGAGCACCTTCATTTGTCATCTTTATGTATGTGCATCTGTATTTGTGTGCATTTGTTTGTGTCTATGTTTATGTATGTGTGGGTGTGTGTATGTGTGCATGAGACTTACCCTGAGGTAGTTGAGCGTGAAGTTAGTCAGACCCATTCGGGTGATGTTTTTGGAGAGTTGATCCAGAACCTGAGGGTCTTGAGCCTGTGAAGGCAGAACGGTAGCCGTCATTACAACCCTAATGGTTAAATCTAGTGTTTTTTAAAACAACCTCTGTTTAACACACCTGCACATTGATTTTGGAATTTTTTCCATCTAATGCAGCTATTCATCCATCCATCCATATTACCATCCACCCCCCCAGACCCCAAACCATCCACCCACCCACCCACTTATCCATCCATCCATCCACCCATCCTGGTTGTGAGTTCAAACACCTACATCATTCACAGCAGACATAACCTGCATAATCTCCTGGCTTGTTTTTGGAAGGTAAGAGGAAACCGGAGAACCCTGCGGAGAATGAGGGGCCCTAGAATCATTCCCATTCTCAGATCTGAGCTATTATTTGGGTGATGGATCATTTCTCAGCATGGCAACAACTCTGGTATGAGTGGTATGAGTACAGCTGGGTGAGTTTTAAAACACCTCAATGTCACCAAAAATATCCAGTATCTAGTTATCTCCAATATAACTGTGGCTTGTAGTCAGAAACAGAAAATCAACACAATTGCAGGAAAACCTGAACAGGAGTTTATATAATTTAGTATTACTGTGAGCGTGTACTAAGCTGTTGTACCCGGTTTCAATTCCCTCCATCTCGTTACTTTCTTTATGGACTGAACCTCTTTAAATTGAAAGAGAGCGAGAGAGAGAGAGAGAGAGAGAGAGAGAGAGCGAGCTTCCCTGTCAGGTTTTCCAGAATAACTGTGACTAGCCAGTTCTTTACCATCTGCATTAAGACTACATAAGAAGTCAGAAAATCACATTTTTCCACCATTTGAGTGTTTCATTTTTATATTGGGTTAAGGAATAAAATTACATAAAAGCAAATACCCAATAGCAAATCAGCTTTATATTTTAATTTCTTGTTTCCTATTTGTAAGCAGCAGAAACCAAGCTGACGGCTGGTGCCGGAAGGCCAGAATGGGACTAAGGCCAATGCTTCAATTACAGTGAATATGTATTTGATTCAGGGTTTGGGGCGCTGTATGTGGAGTGCACTCAAACTGCTAATAAATATTGATAGAGATGGCTGAAAATTTGAATTTGGCCACAGCCCAGGGGATTACCTCAAAAAAAAAAAGAAAAAAAAAAGACGCTCAGCAGCATTCACGGTATGGCTACCAATCCGTGGGACTTAAGAGAAACCTGCAGAGATAAAGCGGGAATGGAACGAGTTCAGAGACGATGTGAGAGCAGGAAAGAGATGTGAGAGCGTGAGTATGCGTGGGTTTGTGAGAGAAAAAAAGAGCAGCTGAGCTGCACTGGACAGGATTTAAATTTCTTGACGCAAAACTGAAGTAAATATTTAAAAATACGGCATTTAAGGTTTGCAGCACGTAAGAGAGTAGACGAGAGCGTAGGTGATAACCAGCGTAGGCTGTAGGTGAAGACATCACGTGGACATAGATAAATACCTTTTAAAAAATGTCTTTTTAAAATACCAAATTCCAAAGCAGGTACAAACAAAACGGTCACATGTACAGATGTACAAATCATGCTGGAGTTTATAATGCTTATTTATTTAAATGAAACATTCAAATTTCATTTCCAATTTGTCAAAATCAATCAAGTATTATTAATGACTTGAAATTAAGTAAATTCAGAACAAATCTATAAATTAAGACAAATTAAAGTAGTCATTTAATTCTGGCAACCTGAAAAAGATCTTATTGACTGTTTAGTTGCCATTTTATTGTTTTCAGCTCTGTAAGCTTTGCCTTTTATGAAGTTTTGTGTATGTTGCTTAAATGTAAAACAGCCGTGTCCTGAATGTGGTAAATCAGAAGTGATTGAAATTTTCTTTTATAGAAAAATCAGAGGTGGGCACGGTGGCTTAGTGGTTAGCACGTTCGCCTCACACCTCCAGGGTTGGGGGTTCGATTCCCGCCTCCGCCTTGTGTGTGTGGAGTTTGCATGTTCTCCCCGTGCCTCGGGGGTTTCCTCCGGGTACTCCGGTTTCCTCCCCCGGTCCAAAGACATGCATGGTAGGTTGATTGGCATCTCTGGAAAATTGTCCGTAGTGTGTGATTGCGTGAGTGAATGAGAGTGTGTGTTTGCCCTGCGATGGGTTGGCACTCCGTCCAGGGTGTATCCTGCCTTGATGCCCGATGACACCTGAGATAGGCACAGGCTCCCCGTGACCCGAGGTAGTTCGGATAAGCGATAGAAAATGAGTGAGTGAGAGAGAAATATCAGAATCAGATTTTAAAAAAAAAAACAATGTTGGAATGAAGTCATGCTGAACTTTGGACACCTTTCCTACTCAGGGGGCCATTTTTTAACCTTTCTAGTGGGAGGATAGAATTATGAGCTTTACTATCAGCATGCTTGTGCACATCTGTTAAAAATGTTGATTTTTCAGAATAACGTGTGTTTGACAGCCTGAAGTGACGTTTCATTGCTTATTTCAATCCCAAGTTTGAAATGAAACTTTAAGATTTAGACTTAAAGTTTAGTTTCACTTTTAAGATTGTTAACGCTTATCCCTGTGTGTGTGTATGTGTGTGTGTGTGTGTGAGTGTGTGAGCTGATCAAATACACTGCAGTAATGTTAAATCCGCCCTTCTCCTGCAGCGAACCCCCCTCCTCTGTTCTCCCCCAGCTCTCTCTCTCTCTCTCTCTCTTCCTAAGATCTCTCTCTCTCTTTTTTCCAGTATGGCTGATATACCCACAGGGCCCAATTTAAAACTATGTGAATTTCACATGAACACAGCAGGGCTGGAGCGTGTGCAAACTTTTTAACGTTGCAGAGCCTGAAATCTACCAAGAGTAAAGGACGAAAAAAATAAATAAATAAATAAATAAAAAATAAAACACCTGTAAAAATCTGCTACAGCAGCCAAAATAGCAACAAGAGACTGAAAGCTATCACTCGCTTTATTCTTGGTCATGAATAGAGAGTATGGACGTTAGCTGAATGCCGTAGCTGGCTTCATTTCCCTCATCGTGGTGTGTTAGACGAGCTGTGGAATTAAGCAGATTACTCATTTGACCTTGTTATTATTCCACTTTGCTGTGCTTTAGACAAGACTTTCTTTCATGTACAGCTGTCTTTGATCTTTCTAATGAAATTGTTTTTTTTTTATTTAATCTCCCAGAAGGAAGAAACTTTTCACAATTCTGTGTAAAATCTGAGCTGTGATTCAGGCGAGCCGGAGGCACTGGCTGCCTCATGCCGAGGAATTAAAGTGTGTGTTACCTCAGACTACAGTGTGTGCTGCGTGTATCATCTATGTATGTTACACACACTGGGAAATTTTTTTTTTAAACAAGTAGATGATTAAAGTCCAGTAGCTATCAGAAAACAGGTAACCCCATCAACATAGTCTTCAATTTATAGCATGATATTTTCAGCAATTTAGAATTTTCAGGTTATAAACAATATCCAAAAGAAAGTAAACAAAATAAACAAATAAATATATTTCACTAAAAATATTTATCTTTAATTTCAAAAAGTTTTTTATTTCAGCTACTTTGAGAATTATTTTATTAAAATAAAATATACTATGTATAATAATAATAATAATAATAATAATAACAAAAATAAATTTACTACTTTAGTTTATTTATTGTTTGTTTGTTTGTAAAGTTGCTATTTTATTACTACAGCATATTATAAAAATTAAATCTTTAAAATAATTACAGAGAGATGTTTTTGGTCACTGTGTAGTTTCACAAAATAATGTAACATAATACAAATAATATATTTAATAATATAAATAATAATAATGTAAATATACAGTAATGAAACACACGAAAAAAAGAAACCCTGAATGTGTAATTAATTTGAAGAATTATGTAGAATAATAAACAATGTTGATTATTAAAAATGACACTAATACGATCAAATGCATTTCCAGTTATGATAAAAAAATCAGAGCTGGGGTTACACAAATATCTCACTACATAATCTGAACAGTTCAGCCAGATTTTCTGAGTGAAATAACTCTGTGTTCGTTTGCCATCAGGAACTGGCAGCGTGTGATGACATCACACTCACGTGCATGGCGAGGACGCTGCGTGGGATGAGCTCGCGGTACTGCCTGATGGTGAAGTGCCACGTCTTAATCCGCATCAGGTCATCGAAGGCAAACTCCAGAATCAGACGTCCCTCTGTACAGACCTGTGCGTGTGTGTGACAGAGAGAGAGAGAGACAGAGAGAGAGAGAGACAGAGAAAGAGAGAGAGCAAGAGAGAGAGAGAGAGAGAGAGAGAGAGAGAGAGAGAGAGAGAGAGAGAGAGAGAGAGAGAGAGAGAGAGAGAGTAAAAGACAGAGAAAGATAGAGAGAGATAGAGACAGAGAGAGAGATAGAGAGAGAGATAGAGAGAGAGATAGAGACAGAGAGAGAGAGAGAAAGAGAGAGAGCAAGAGAGAGAGAGAGAGAGAGAGAGAGAGAGAGAGAGAGAGAGAGAGAGAGAGAGAGAGTGTAAAAGACAGAGAGAGATAGAGACAGAGAGAGAGAGCGAGAGAGATAGAGAGAGAGACAGAATGAGAGAGAGAGAGTTTAATAATATTCATGCTGACTACAATACAACTATAAACTATAAGACAACTTGTCCAATATAAAATGGCTGTATCCTAAATAGTGCTCTATGTAGTGAACAGGTAAGAATGTCTGACACAACATTAAACAGCAAAGTGATTTATGAGGATTTGGGGTTGCGCTCTGTGGGTTTTATAAGCTTCTGAATGTCACATCCTCCACTTTTCCCCCTTTGGTAAGAAAACCAAAAACCGAGTAATAAATGGCAACATTTGCAGTCCAGTGCACTATATAGTGTACAAGTGCACTATATAGTGTCAGACATACAGGCAAATACGTCAAAGTGCATTATGGGTATTCTGTACCTGCTATTGGCGCATGGTTCGGACCAATCTTAGGATCTGGTGAAATCTTGTTTTCTGTGCTTTAGGGAATTAGCTACAAAACAGCACAAATAGTGCACTAATAAATTGGGGACACCGTATCCATGCTCGAGACTGAAAATGTAATGGAATCATCAATGAACATCAACTTATTAAATAACTCCAGCAATTGTTTTGAGAAAGCAGTAAAATGTCAGCATCAGTAAAAACGTTTGTTTATCGATCAGCCATAAAATGAATCTGTCGCCGTGACAGAACATCCTGTCTGTCAGTTTTGGATCTAAGTTTTGTTGGAAACGAAGCCTCGCGTCTCCAATCCAGAGTTTAAACACCAGCCGAGCACCAAAACAACAAAAACCCCAGACCGAGGCCTGAGCTCATAAAAACGCCGCCAATTAAGAGAAAAATAAAAGGAAAGAAAAACATCACTGAATTCGACACTGAGCTTCTCTGAGCGCCGACGCTCCGTTGCTCCGGCAACCACAAGGAGGAAAGGAAGGAGGGGGGATTGTGGGGGGGCAACAGCTGATTAGTTGGCATGGCAACGGCAAAGATGTAATCCCAGCAGAGCGGCTCTAATCAATGCCCCCGGCACACACGAGCTCGGGAGGATCGGCTAGGAAAAAAACCCACAGCTCCGTCACGTGACACACTCTCCATCTCTCTCTCTCTCTCTCTCTCTCTCTCTCTCCCCTTCCTTCCCTCTATCTTTCTCTCTACTTTCTCTGGCCAGTTCTTTCTCTCCACAGACAAAGCAACGCTAGAAATAAATTTTAAAAATCGACCTTCCTCCTTCTATTTCATCTCATCTCTGACTTTCTTTCTTTCTTTTTCTCTCTATCCTATCCTATTCTTTTTTCTCTCTTCCCATCTGGTTCCTTTTTCTAAAATAAAATCCCTTCTTTCTTTACTGTTTCTCAGATTCTCGTTTTCTCTTGTCATTTTTCAGCTCCATAGTTTCTGTTCATTTCTTTCTCTCTTCCCACCAAAAAACATCACTTTTTCCTTTTCTTTTTCCTGCTACTCATTCTTTCTATACATCTCTTGCTCACACCGAACTCTTTAAGCTTTTCATTTCATTTCTGTAGGTCAGGATCCTTCACTTCACAAACTCTCTCTTGCTATTTTCTCAGAAACCCAGAAGAAAATGCAAAGCAAAGCTTTTCTCTCTCTCTCTCTCTCTCTCTCTTTCTTTCTCTCTCTCACCTTCCCCTCCTCCCTCCCCCTCCATCCCTCCCTCCCTCTCTTCCTTGCTCTCTTACTTTCTCTTGCCATTTATTTTTGCTCCACACCAAACCACGCTGGAGAAAAAAGCAAAGCAAATCTAAAAAAAAAAAAAAAAAACTCTCACCCTCCTCTCTCTCGCTCTCAGATGCAAATTCATATAAGCTTTATTGCCATGAAATAGGAGGAAAAAATTCGATATTGTCAACGCTTGCACAGTTTATGTGGAATTGAGTTAGCGCTAATTTAGTAACACATAAATCAAAATCGATTTACGGAAAATCAGAAGGTATGACGTGTAAATGTTGTCACTGTGAGAAAAAAAAAAAAAAGAAGAGAAAAACAAACCTTGAGTATATTCAGAAATCGGACACTTGGTTTTAGCAGGACTCGATTAGAAATGTAGAATTGCTCAAGGAACCTGAAGAAACTTTTCTGAGAAGAAAGCCTTAAATCTATCTTGATGTATATTTTGGTTGTTTGGTATGAAATAAAGCGTAATGGACATGAACATATACATCTCTCTCTGTGGAACTGAATTAAACCTCTGGGAACATTATTCAATAAATTTAATACAGATTTAAAGCAGAATTTCTGAATAAACTGTGAGTTATGGAGTAAACTGGTGTTCTTTGAGTTTTGTTTGCAGTAATTACGAATCCCAGGGCCACCAAGAAGTCGCTCCTGGGCCCCCGAGCCAGGCCCTTAGCCCCCAATTGTACAAATGAGTCATAAGTCTCGATAAGGGCATCTGAATAAATGCCTAAATGTAAACATCTCGTTGAAGACCTACTTATTAATGAAACACTTCAACTAGCACTTTCTTCCCTGTTAGTTGTATGTGTGTATTTAAAAAAAAACAGTTATTTAGGCTCATGGTCTCTCAAGTCTGTAGCCTAGTGAACCTGAGTTAATGCATTCAATGATAGAGACTTAAGCACTTTTGTACGTTGCTCTGGATAAAGGCGTCTGCCAAATGCTGTAAATGTAAAAATGTAAATGTCATGCAGTAGGTTATTATGGCTGGATTACTCAGGATGTAGCAAACAGTCTCAAAATCTAAAAGATTAATAAACTAGGATTCGAGTTCAAAGCACTAGAAAAATGGTTGGAACTGTTGAAAAAAATTGCACAAGTGTGTGTGTGTGTGTGTGTGTGTGTAAAAATAATCTGAGATGTGCTCGCTGAGTTTAGCCCTGATAGACTGAGCTGGTGTTATTAGATCGAATCTGTTCGAACAGCAGGATCACTGAGAGATAAAGATGCTCGATTAACACTGAGATTACCAGCAGCTACAAGGTCAAAGGGCGTTAAATCTGTGTAACGAACAGCTGAACGCTTTCGTTTCAGGTCTTAAAGTCTGACTGCAGAGTAAGGAAGAAGTGTCCTTAGTTCTTCTGCCACAGGATGAAGAAAGAGTTTAAGATCAATCAGGCAGACAGAATGAAAAGCTGAATAATGTAAGAGTAATCAGAGAAAAAAACAGGAGCATGGGTCAAATCTGGGAAATCAAATGAAGTACTGTACATGGACAAGGACAGTGTGTTTCATGGAAGCAATGCAAGACGCCTTAACGACAACAGGGGACTGTAAGACTGAGACAAAGAAAGGCCAAGGATTAAATTAGAAAACGAATCAAAGGAGGAAGTGAAATCTGGTGAGAACAATCATGGCATTAGAAAGATAAACCAGTGACAAACCAGAGGTGAAGACAAGACAGGAAACGAAACAAAACAAAGGTGGAAACAACGCTGTTCGTGCGAGAGCGGGAAATCTGACAGCTTTTTAACCATTTAGGGTTACATTTAACATTGTGAACACAATGTCCACAAGTTATGTCCTGTTAACTCTTATGTTTGAATATCAATAAAGAGTTTGATCAGAAACGTCGCTTTTATGTCACTTGAAGAAAAAATAAACCTACAGCTGTTCGTGATACTACGACTACTGAAAGCGTAAACGTCATCTGTCCTGAAAGCTCTTGTGGTGGAAAAACTCATTTACTGTTCTGAAGTGCTGACACCGGAGACTCCTTCCATAAAAAAAAAAATTACAATTATTATAACTTGTCATCAAATGCACATTTTCCTTCCTCCCTTCCTCCCTTCCTTTCCCAGAAATTAAAACCTATTATTCAGAAATCATCTGCTATCAAGGGGTTGTTGCTATAGAAACAATAATCAATAATAAAATAAAACAATAATATAGCATGTGTGCAGAGTATTTATATATATTCTGAATTTATTGTATATATTTTTGTCTGTAATTCCATATTTACATAAAAAATGATTAGAAGATTAAAACACACACAGGTTAAAAGACATAAATCATGTTGAGAAAATTATCTATAGTTTTATAAACTGAAGACAGTCGTATCGTCACTGTTCAATGGCAGGAAATATACATTTCTTGGTCTGTTTAAACTTCGGCACGTTTATCACAGTAAGTGTGTGTAGATTTGTGTGTTTACCACAAAATATTTGAATGCAGTTTCTAAACACACAGATGTCTTCCTTCTGATGTTGATCAAATATCAGAGATGGGTTTCTTCCCCTCCTTTTTACTTCTGCAAGATTCCAATATTTCGAGTGTGTAATATTCAGCCCATCTATGCATTCAGAATTTATGACGAGAGCTTTTTTCATATTTGCTCTTGAAATATTGAAGCGCTCTCGCTGCAAACATGGCTTTTGCCAAAGGAAGCGAGGCGAGAGGTCGGAGAAAAAAGAGGCGGGCTTTAGATGAATGAAAGTACCGGGGAGAACGAGTGCAGCAAAGGGTTTCTAAGTACATATGAGCCGTTTCGCTGTGGGATTCCTAATGACGCTTGATGATAAACAAATATAGAATAATGGAAGTGATTAAGACAGGGAATGAGTGTGTGTGTCGCCTTCATCAGCTTGTTTGATGTATTAGTTTGTTTACTGTCTCATACAGACTGGCTCATATGAGGATATAACAAAAACACACACTCACTCACTCTCACACACAAACACACACACACACACACACACACAATTCTTATAATGATCCTCCACTGACATAATTATTACTGTAGCTAAAATATAGTAGCACCTGTACCGTAATAATAATAATAATAATAATAATAATAATAATAATAATAATAATAACAAAACTAAACAAAACAGGACCGAATAGAACAAAATGAAACAAACCATTTATCTCAATCTCATTATCTTAATCCCATCTATTCTATTCTATTCTATTCTATTCTATTCTATGCTTTATCACTACTATAGAAGAATACTATAGTATATTCTATACTATATCAAATCCCATTCTATTCTAATAACTTCCTGTTCTATTCTGATCTATCACAATGTCTTCCAGTCCATTTTATGCCGATCACTTTACATTTGATCCTGTTTCATTCTAGCACATTCTGTTCTACAATACATTTCTATTCTATTCTATTCCATTCTATTATAACTTCCTATTCTGTTCTATTTCTACTTATTCCAGTCTATTTTATTATAATCTCTTCATCTTCAAGTTCTATTCTATTCTCTCATTTCATTGTACTACAATCACTTCATTTTTTGTCCTAAATAAACAAATTACCCTCTATTCTATTCTATTCTATTCTATTCTATTCTATTCTATTCTATTCTATTCTATTCTGTTATATTCTATCACATTGTCTTCCATTCTAATATCTTCCTATACTGATTTCTATTGTAACATTAGTTACTTCTAATGGCTTCTAACTAGTAACTTCTTATTCTATTCTATTACATTGAATGAATAAATTAATAAATGAATGAATGAATGAATGAATGAATTACTATGTGCTTTAATGCAATGAGAATAAAATCCTTGAGCTTCAGTTCAGTTTTTGTTGCAGCCTTCATGATGTCAGTCCTAATGTCCACCTCCATACATGTAATGCACAGACTTGTGTGTATTCATGGGCATGGTGTGACCTAATAAACATCTACTGACATCTAAAAAACCTTATTATTGTAGTGTTGTAGTGTCAGATGAGGATGCTAAGCCTGGTGCTGCATGCCTAGTTTGGACAGAATATTTCCTGATATGATCTGTCTATGGTTAAAAATTCATACCTAATTAGTCATTCAATTAAAACCAAAGATTTGCTTTAGCATAACAGCTAAAGCTACGCGTTCACGTGGAAGTTGGTTGTGCTGCTTTGTATTCCTCGGTGAATCGGGTCTGTGTGCCGGGAAAAATTTCACAGCTGCGTCACATTTCGCCAGTCAAAAAATTGAAAGATGTGTTAGCTGTAAACATATAGATGTAAATATCATGTAAGAGTTGCAAAGTGGACCCAGTATCAGTTCAAATCATGTTAGCCAATCAGATCTCAGAGTGCCACTCCAAAGCCACACCCTTCATCCTTTTAACCGTCGGTTAAAACCTACCTCCAGTTCTCACGACTGTTAATTGGCATAGAAGTATGTGGTCCAATCAAATGTTTCTGTTTCAGACAGCAAACTTTCCAAACTTCCCACTCAATTCCGGAGTCATTTTCCCATCTTCGGGCTCTCAACTTTTTCATTTCTTTAACACGCTCAGTGAATATTTTGATCTAGCTGGATCCTATTAATCTGTAATTCAAGACTAAGCATTTTTACACACACACACGCGCACACACACAGCTTACCTTGGTGAACATGGGCTTGCCGTGCTGCGTGACCATGGTGCATTGGTCACAGTCGACGGTGATGCAGGAGTTGTGGAACGACTCTTTGGAATGTTTGAGGATGTAGTAGAGATCTGTCACTCCTCCCTCAAACACCGTGCTGAAGTAGCGAGGGATCAGCGTCCGGCCGATCGCTGAAAAACACACAGTGTACACATCAAGACTGGAACACCCAATTCCCAGCTTTATATATCAGGTACATATGTATTTATGGGGGCACGGTGGCTTAGTGGTTAGCACGTTTGCCTCACACCTCCAGGGTTGGGGGTTCGATTCCCGCCTCCACCTTGTGTGTGTGGAGTTTGCATGTTCTCCCTGTGCCTCGGGGGTTTCCTCCGGGTACTCCGGTTTCCTCCCCCGGTCCAAAGACATGCATGGTAGGTTGATTGGCATCTCTGGAAAATTGTCCGTAGTGTGTGATTGTGTGAGTGATTGCGTGAGTGAATGAGAGTGTGTGTGTGTGCCCTGTGATGGGTTGGCACTCCGTCCAGGGTGTATCCTGCCTTGATGCCCGATGACGCCTGAGATAGGCACAGGCTGCCCGTGACCCGAGGTAGTTCGGATAAGCGGTAGAAAATGAATGAATGAATGATATGTATTTATAAATATATATCATGTATCAGGGAAGGTGTGGTTGATATCTACAGTATGGTGATATCGTCCACCCGTGCGTATAACTTATAGGGTGTTGGGGTGGGGTCGGCGATCTGAGCTGTACTTTAGCACTTCATTTTGGGTTGCTGTAATTTTTTCTTATGGGTTGGGCATTTTTTGGACAAATTGTCATTCCTAGATGATTCCTTGGCCAGACAGTTTAGCAAAGAGGCTACAGAAGAAAAAACTGATCTGCTTCATAACAGCTCTGGGGCTCTGGCATAGATCATGAGAGTCCCACAACCAGAGATCATTATAACAGGGTGTGTGTGTGTGTGTGTGTGTGTGTGTGTGTGTGTGTTCCATGGCCAGAAGCGTTCAGTATGACAGTGGGAGAAAGACAGAGTGGGAGAGAGATAGAGAGCAGACTTTTATGTTGGTCAGTTCGTGTTTTTCCTGCAGGAGAAGCTGCTCGGCCGGAGAGCTGCAGCACAGACAGACGTTTGTAAGACGAGATTTTAAGCACAGCCAGCAGGGAGGATCTAATACCTGATTAAATGAGCTTTTCATGCACTGCTGGACACTCCACTACTGCAACTTTCGCCACACTGCACATACCTCTTCTCTTACATTCTATTCTGTTCTATTCTATTCTACACCATTGTGTTCTATTATATTCTATTCTAACAACTTTTTCTATTCTATCCTATCCATTCTATTTTATTCTATTCTATCCTATCTAGCCCATTCTAACTGATTCCATTCTATTCAGCTACCATAATGTTCTATTTTATTCTATCATCTTCCATTCTATTATATTCTATTATAATAACTTCCAAGATCCAAGAAGGATCCAAGATTCCAAGAAGACCAAGATCGTGTATCATCCAAACCGCTCCACGGACGATGCCATTGCCTTGGCCCTTCGTTTAGCCCTCACCCACATGGACAATAAAGACACTTACGTACGAATTCTGTTCAGAGACTTTGGTTCAGCATTCAACACTATCATCCCTCAGCAATGCACAGATCGAACCATATCATCAAGTTCTCTGATGACACGACCGTGGTGGGTCTCATACAGAGAGGGGGTGCAACAGCTAAACATGTCTCTGAATGTTGATAAAACTGGAGATGTTTGTTGACTTCAGGAGAGCACAGAGCGACCGCCCAGCAGCATCTCTACTTCTTACGAAGGCTGAAAAAGCACATCTCCCTCCCCCCATCCTGACTACTGTACATTTTACAGAGGAACCCTTGAGAGCATTCTAAGCAGCTGCATCACTGTCTGGTTTGGGAACTGCACAATCTTGGATCGCAAGACCCTGCAGCGGATTGTGAGGACAGCTGAGAAGATCATTGGAGTCTCTCTTCCCTCTATCATGGACATTTACACCAATGTAAAGCCAACAGCATTGTGGATGACCCCACACACCCCTCACAAACACTCTTCACATTACTGCCGTCTGAAAAAAGGTACCAAAGCATTCGGGTCCTCAGGACCACAAGCCATCAGACTCCTCAATAACTGACCTGAAATGTACCTAGCAAAATACACACACACACACACACATGCACAATCAACTGTATGGAGTGCAATGACCTATACCAAATACACACTCTTCCAATATACATCCACGTCTACAGCACCACAATATCAAACTGTTTACATGCTGTTTTGCACAATACATTACAATACCACATATAACTGCTGCTATAATACAATGTGTTCATTCCAGTATTTCTGCACATGAACACACAGTATTTACACTGGTCGGCTGAGCTGCTTTTGTGTATTGTCTTTTGTGTATTGTCTTTTGTCCTGCACTGTTTGCACCAGGTTGCACAGTTGCACTTTATGTGGCTGAGACTACTTACTTAAGTCCTTAGCGCTGACTTTGTTTTATGTAGCACCAGGTTCCTGGAGAAACGTCTCATTTCACTGTGTACTGCATCATCTATATATGTTTGAAATGACAATAAAAGCTTCTTGCCTTCTTGACCTGACATCACTGTAAAACAATCAAATCTAAGAAGCACTGCCTGAACACGTTCATAAAAGGATGAAAATGTGTAGCTCCTAACAGCTTTGTATGGTCTGTTGAGTGAGCAGGACTCATTACTGTGTTAAAAAAAAAAACATTTCCATGGAGCCGAAACCATGTGTCCATATGAACAACTGTTCTCAAGCAAACTATCATGGCTCCTTAAAAACAAAACCCTCCCAACTCTACATGCAACTTCGCACCGTTTCGAGAGGCTGTGCTGCGTCAACTTATCATTTTAATTTTTGCCGCTGAACGGACTGGCAGTCTGATCCAGCTCTGCGTCTGAGTTCAAGCAGAAATAATCCATCTCACAGTCAAACTCCCCTCTGAGAGAAATTATGAGCGTGCCGCCAGCCCTGAGGGAGCACATGGAGGGGGGAGAGAACAAGAAAGAACAGAGGGAGAGATTGAGAGAGAGAGAGAGAGAGAGAGAGAGAGAGAGAGAAAGCGAGAGAAAGAGAGAGAGAACTTCATTTAGAGCGTCTCCCTTAAGACAGGCGCCGTTGCTTAGAGCCACGCAGCCGAACGGAGAAAATCAAACGGTTGCAAACGGCCTGTTTCTTAAATTGGCTAAAGTGCGGCATGACTAAATGAATGCACAAATACTTTAGAAAAGGCGAAAGAGTGAAAAACAGATGAATGGATGGGGGGGTGGATGATGAGGAGGAGGAGGCAGGGCACATAAGCGAAGGTCTCCCCAGTGGTTAGGACACGACAGGAGCTGACTGCTAATGAGGATTGAGAAGCGGGGGGGGGGATAAATATGAAATGGTTATGAATGAGAAAATGGCGTGGCAAGATGGAGAATGAAAAAGGATGGGGGATAAAAAGAGTTTTTTTTTTTTTTTTTATATATATATTTTTTTTTTTATTAAAGGATGCCCTGATGACCTCTTTGGCTTCTCCTTGTTCTCCTGAGGACATCTTAAGCACACACACCAGTGAAGATGAACACACGTGTCCATCATAGCACCGACATCTTTGTAAATAATAAACAAGCTTAAAGTGGCAAAGTGTAAAGTAAAATAAACTCCAATAAACACATAGCTTTCTGAGTGGAAAATACAATTCCTTTCAGTAAGCAAGTAGAATTTTGGAATTACAGTGAAATGACATGAAAAGGCAACCCAGTGTCTTCAGTAAAGTGCTCAATTGTCATTTAAAACAGAAAGTGAATCCCTAACACACCAAAATCACTAATTCTCATGAATCACTAACACACATATGAATCACTGAACCACTTAAATCTCTAACACACATGAATCACTAACACATATAATTCTTGCATGTGGCATGTGGTAGCCTAGTGGTTAAGGTGTTGGGCTACCAATCGGAAGGTTATGTGTTTGATCCCAGGTCCACCAAGCTGCCTCTGTTGGGCCCCTCAATTGCTCAGCTGTATAAAAATGAGATAATGTACGTCGCTCTGGATAAGGGTGTCTGCCAAATGCGGTAAATGTAATGTAATTCACTAAACCCATGACTCACCATCACACCTGACCACTAACATACCTGAATTACTAACACATCTAAACCACTAACAAATTAAATCACCACCTGAATTGCTAACACACCTCAATCATTACCACACCTGAATCGCTAACACACACGAATCACTTAAAACCTAAAACACCGGAATCACCCGAAGAATTAAAAACCTTACAGTTTGTCTGTCTCTGCTTCCTCTGGCTCTGCACTCCAGGACTTTTCAGACCTCAGTGCTTCTGAATAAAGTTTTTAATTCACCAACTCCTTGATCAGACGACACCACAATCATGTCAGAGAGCCTCTTTATTCAATGTTTACATCTCTCTCTCTCTCTCTCTCTCTCTCTCTCTCTCTCGTCTGAGGGTCTGCGCACTGATTGGCCCATCACACAGCGCCGCACTCCAGAGATGGCATTATGCACCCGCTTGTTTCGGCTAACACGCTGCACAACATATGCTTCTCAAGTAATGTGTACCCAAACACGCAATTTACAAATAATTAACGTGGTGTTAATTAGGCACATTAATTCATGCAGCGCGTGGGCCTCAGGAAGGATGCCAACACTCACAGCCAAAAAAGATGAGAGTGAGGAATTCAGCTCAGAGTGGTGAGGGTGTGGAGAGAGAGAGAGAGAGAGAGAGAGAGAGAGAGAGAGAGAGAGAGAGAGAGAGAGAGAGAGAGAGAGAGAGAGGACATTAGACTGAGGCGGAGAAAAAAGGAGAAAAACGTTCAGAGAGGATGATAGAAGAAGAGAGAATTTAGGTGGTGAAAGAAGAAAATCTAGAGAGAGATAGAGAGAAAAGGAGTTAATAAAAAGAGAGGCAGAAAGAGAGCAAATATGAGGAAATGTGGATGGAAATCGAGATAAAAAAAAAAGAGAATCATAAACCAAAAAAGAGAAAGGCAGGCTGTAAAAAAAGAAAGAGGGTAAGAGGCAAAACTGATAAGAGAGACAGGAAGATGACAGACAGAAAGATAGAGGATGAGGGTGAGACAAATGGAAAGAGAACAGCTGAGGGAGAATGAGAGGAAGAAAAAGAAAATAAAAGAAAGACAGTCAACAACAGAGAATGAGACGGAGAGAGAAAGACACTAAAAGAGATAAGAATGGGTGAGACAGAAAAACAGAGTGCGAAGGGTGAGGGCGAAAGACAGCGGAAAGAGAGACAGACAGAAGATAGAAAGTTAAACGACAGACAGAAAAAGGGAGAGTCAGAGATGAAAAAAGAGAAGGATAGAGGGAGGAAAACGGCTAGAAGGAATTCTAAAAGGGGGAAAGCCAGACAGAAATAAAATTGAGAGACAGACAGAAAGAAGGAGAATGACAGACAGAAACCGATAGAACAGATCAGTAATACTGTAGAGGCAAAAGACAAAACTAATGGTACTGAGTGTACAAATAAACACTGAAGCAATACACACACACACACACACACACACACACAGAGGGGAGGAGGAGGCGGAGGAGGAGGAGGAGGGCAGTGTAAGCTGGAGGAAGCTGGCCGCACTTTGGTGTGATTATGCAGCCGATGCAGTGTTCTGCACTGCAATGCATTCTGGGTAGACAGAGCAGACTGGAGCAGGGTGTGAAATGGAGGAGCTCCTGCCCCCAGTCCCCCGTTTACCTCATAAACCCCACGTTATTTACTGTGGTGATGAAAGAACCATGAAATACCCCAGATCACATAGGAACAAAAAGTGGAATACAGTCACGTGTCTATTTATTTCACCTCGTTAAAGCGTTAAACACGCTGAACATTTCTCGTGTTTCACTTTATCTTTTCTGTTTTATTGTGACCTGAGAGCTATCTCTCTCTCTCAATAGACAGAATGTCTCAGTCTATTTCTTGTGTGTGTGTGTTTGTGTTAATGTGTGTGTTTGTGTGTATGTGTTTGTGTGTATGTGTGTGCGTGTATGTATGTATATGCATGTGTGTGTGTGTGTGTGTGTGTATGTGTGTGTCTGTGTGTGTACATGCACATGTATTACAATTTTACACCTAGGCTTGCAATTAATAAATTAAAGATTAAAATAGAAACTAAACCTTAAAAGATTTGCTTTAAAAACTCATCTGGATTTTAAATCACGAAATCTCTTATTCAATTCTGCATGAATATTAATATTAATGTTAATATGACACATTAAGTGAATATTAGCATATCAAAAAAAAAAAACAATGTTGTGTTTCTTTTCTAGAACTAACTTCCAAAAACTCAGGATTCCAGGCTTCTAAAGTACCGTTACACATTAAAAAGTATTTAAAATCCCTTAATAATATGCATGTTTAAACCATATGACACTAGTCTACCACAGGGAAGTGGGTTGAGCTTACAGAGTAGAAAGCTTTCCTAATTTACATATTCATATAATCTAGATTTCTTCATGAGAGCAAAACTGCAGGCACATCTGTACCTATTCTTTTGTGAAACCAGCAGAACCTTTGATTCAACATAAAAAGCATTTTGTAGTCTTCAAAACGAGTTTTTTCTACTTTAAAGCCCTTTTATTTTTCACCCGTGTAGACAGACATTCATAGTTTCTGCTTTGAGCAAACCGTGCCCAATCACAGATGAGAAAAGAAAGAGAGAAAAACAAAGAAAAGCTCGCGCCCTGCCTGTCCTCATCAGTAATTAACTCTCTAGGGACTAACACACACACACACACACACACACACACACACACACACACACACACTCTAAAAAGTGGATCAGTGTGACTAGACGTTACTCGTCCTCCAGCAGGACTCTGGTCAGGAGTAAACACTGAATTTTAAACAGACCCCGATGATTATCTATCAGTTCAAACAGGCCACAGTGCTTCTCTCAGCAGAGCTCAGATGTGAAATCCTGCGCTTTCTTTTCCTCTCATGAGGGGTTTCATCCAGTAAAAACTCAACAGAAACATCACATACATAACATTTTTTGTGGGGTTACGTCTAATTTATAATTCTGGCCTTAATTGCTGTTTAAATTCAGAAATTATTTCTAATTCTAGCTTTAATTGCTCAATTTGTAATTCTAAAATCATTTCTAATTCGATCCTTAATTTCTGCATTTTTAGTTCTACAATTATTTCTTTATATATCTTTAATTCTGATTTTCCTAAATTATTGAATTAATTGAGTCTTAATTTCAGCATTTCTATATAAATAAAGTCAAGACAAATTGCTATAAAGGTTCAGTTATGTTATTTCACATAAGGTGCATGTGTATTTTCTATTGTTTCGATGAACAGTATTTTTAAAAGGTATATGAATGTTTAAACACATAAATATTTATTACTCCTCCACCTAATATTACTACAAATAATAACTGTGTGAAACCTTTTACTAAAGGTTTATTAAAATATTCGCAATATTATGTACTTGTATGATGTCTAATGGAGTCCTACAATCACTAGGTGATAAAAACATATTTCTGTATTAATCATCTCCCTTACAGCCCACAGATAAAATAAATAATTTTAAATAAAATAATATAAAATTCAATAAAGTTTGTGATGTTTACAGCCTTCTGTTATACTGTAAAAAAATTGTAAACATACACATCAAGTCATCCGAAATGACCACGTGTGCTCACTTTTAGCAAAAGAGGCAAAGCAGAGATGCTTGGAAACCTGGGGGAGGAGTTAATTTCAGGGCCAGAAAAGCATTAATAGAAGCCTGAAACTACAAAGTAAGACTTGTTTAACATAACATCATTTGATTTATTCAATGTTTATTATTATTTTATTTAATTTTGATTTTGTTAGGGTTTTATTAAGATTAAGGTTTAAAGGAAAATCACTGTAAATATGTTTTATATTATAAATATTTGTAAAGAGTTTCAAGATAGTGTTCCTAATTTGTTGGCTGATGTTGTACAGTATCTCCGCTATTCCTGTGAGAAGTCTGCGGCTCTGTTTCACGCTGACGTCACAAGGGGACAGAGCTCATGCAGTTACTACAGTGTTTAAATGGAAAAAGACATAAATTTCTTTTCTCACTAATCGATTTCACTTCACATTAATGAAAAATCCAGTAGAAATGTATTGGAGACAGCAAACAGGTGATTTAGTCTCATTAAAGAAACAGAAATAGAAATAATTTGATGATTGCATTGTAAAGATTAATATGTGTCATTTAGAGTGGAGTATTCCTTTAATATGTGTTCAGACCTCCTTTGTAAAAAGCTTGTTCTGCTCAAAGGTGAGGAAAGAGTTAAATATGCATCTCACACACACACACACACAAACACACACTTGGCTTTTTCCATTTGTGTTGGTGGAGGCCTGGCCAACCTTGACCCGCTCGCCTCACCAATATAAACAACTTTAAGTCTCCTCCTTTAGCTTTAGCAGAGAAGCAAAGAGGAAAAAAAACAGATGGATCAAATGGAATGGAATAAAAAAATTAATAAATAAATAAATAAATTGAATTGCACTGATTTACTGAAAAACACACACTGATGGAAATATTATGAAATGAGCCAGACTCATTTTAAGAGGAACGTCTTAAAATAAGCCAGACTCATTTTAAGAGGAACGTTTTAAAATGTCAGCACTGCATCTGCAAATACAACCCTTTCTTTTATACCTTTTCATTATAAACAATCAGTGTTTCATTATTATGGAGCATATACAGTTTACAGAAAACTGAGCCATGAGCCGAGATCTTGTTGAGCTCATCACATAAACGCTGGTTTATGGTTATGCCATTTATTCATATGGTACTACAGTACTGACCCTAACATCATACACTGTACTGTAATATGATCTTTATTCTTGAGAAATATTATAAATAGATGGATGGATGGATGGATGGATGGACAAATTGGCCCCTAGATAGAGGATGACAAATGATAGATGGAGAAATATAAATATTAATAGATAGACAGATAATGAATTAAGGACGGAATGAATAGATTTTAGATGAACAATAACAACATGAATGGATGGACCGATGGATGAGCAATAAGAGAACATAAACAGATGGATGGATGGATGGATAGATAGATAGATAGATAGATAGATAGATAGATAGATAGATAGATAGATAGATAGATAGATAGATAGATAGATAGATAGATAGAAAAATGAATTAGTGGACAGGCTATGGATGCTTTATTGATGAATATTTCTGGATAGACACTAGCTTGCTGGAAGGATAGATGGATGAATGAGTGCTGGGAAAGAGGAATAGATGGATAGACTACAAAAGCATGAACAGATGGAGTAGGGATAATGGATTGATGATGAATGGAAAGATCCCTGACAGGCAGTAGATGGACTATATGATTGTATGTATATATGGATAGATGGATAAATGGCTGGAAGAATGGATGGATGAATGAATGAATGAATGAATGAATGAATAGAGAAATAGATGGAATGACTATGGGCAGATGGACTGGGGATAATAGTTTCATCATAGATGGACAGATCCCTGACAGACAGTAGATGTATGTATATATGGCTGAATAGATGGATGGATTGTTGGATGAATGCTAAATGGATGGATGGACGAGTGATGACCTAAATGATAAACGAATGGCTGAATGGTGAATTCTTTTAATGAAATGTCTGAATGTCTGAACAACTCTGGATATCTGCCTCATCCTGATACTATTATTACTCAACCTGAATCTCTAGTTTGAGATGTAAATAATAATAATAATAATAATAATTTTACTGTTTTGAATTAAAAACTATATAATAAAAAATATATTGTTAACATTTAAATAAACAGAATACAGCAATTTGTCTGAGAATTTTGTATTAACAGTCCATTTTGATCCGGCAGGTTTTTATTATTTTTTTTATCTTTCCTCCGTATAGGAAAGCGTGTTAAAACTCTGCTCAATTCTAATCACACAAACACACACACACACACACACACACACACACACACACACACACACACACACACACACACACATACGAGAGATTAGGCTAAAAAACCCTGTGTTCCTTTAATATTGATGTCTTTACTCAATACACTCCTGTAATTGGGAAGACTAACTAGCACATAACGCTGACTCACAGTTAGCATCTTTATTGTTATTACTAGCAAACTGAAACAAGCCAGTTGGTTATGTGATGCTAAGGAAAGTGTTTACAACCATGTATATAGCTTCTGTCATATATTTATAGAATCAGAGAACCTCTTTGGTGTTTTTATTTATCTTAAATAAAAAAAATGTAATATCTAACAAATATTTTAAAGCTCAAACTTGTGAGGTAAAAGGTACTCTTACTTGGCTGTTTGGGTTAATATACGCTACATCTTTACAAGTAAAAACATAAGGTACTCACTCTCTCTCTCTCTCTCTCTCTCTCTCTCTCACACACACACACACACACACACACACACACATACAGAAATTCACACACAAACAAACACTAGATTGTGGAATTCAGAACCCAGTATATGAAATATTCATTGGTCATAAAACTTTAATTCAATCTCTCTTTCTTTCTCTCCCTCACCCTCTCCAGTACCCTTCCCACCTCTCTCATTCCTCCTTCTCTCTCTCTCTCTCTCTCTCTCTCTCTCTCTTTTTGTGTCTTTCACAAACTTTTTTGTCAAAGCACACGGCTCTGTGAAGTCAAAGTACTCGGTGCGAAGTGAAAATAATTGATAGGAAAGACGGGATGAAATGGTGGTGTGCGTCAGTGTGCTGTGTGAACATTCTGCATACGGAATTCATATCAGAAATCTGACAGTAAACATATGGATAATAGAAGAAAAGCAAAAACAAAACAACAACAACAACAAACAATGACATATAACCAATAAAGTCAAGAAGAATTCAGTCACTTTTTTCTCAGTGTTATTGTTGTTGCTGGAAAAGTTTGCTGAGGGTGCATGTGTTTGTGTGGTGTGTGTGTTTATGCTTATGAATTCAAAGGTGATGATCAAGATTCACTATATTTTACTTTCTGTTGTATTTATTTTTATGTGTTATACTAAACATGCCCACAGTCCCACACACACGAACATGCACACACACAGAGCCAAAGTTTAAAATAGTAAAATATATACATAATTCACATAAACAAATTATAATCTCTGGGTGAGTTGACGTGCAGTGGTTAGTGTGATAGATTAATCTCTCTCTCTCTCTCTCTCTCTCTCTCTCTCTCTCTCTCTCTCTCTCTCTTCCCCAACGTTAATCCCTAAAGACAAGCTGAGAAAGAGAGAGCCCGAGCCGAGCCTTACTGACACGCAGCCACCTCTCACATGCCTCGCTTCACACCACCGCTTCACATACACACACTCACACTGCCTGCCTGTGTGTGTGGGTATGTGTGTGTGTGTGTGTGGTTGTGTATTCACTAATAGGTTATGTGATTTGCTTTGTGAGTTTTTGTCAGACTGTTTGACTGTGAAAGCCTCACTCTTTGTGTGCGTGTGTGTGTGTGTGTGTGTGTGTGTTTGTGTGTGTGTGTGTTTCTCCCATGGGTCCACCACCCCTTCACTCCATCCATAATTCAGGAGCCGGTCGCTCTCTCCCCTCTTTCCCCCGAAGCCCATGGGGTGAAGCTCACACTGAAGAGCACACGCATGCCATCAGTGTGTCCGCTTCAGGACAAATGCCTGTCTGCTGTCTTCATTCCATCAGCTAGCAAAAAGCCTAACACTTTACATTTGACTCAGCTGATAGGAATGAGCCACAATTCCCAAATTTATTCATCATCCACACCTCACTATTTGTTGGCTCCTTTAGTTAATTAGAAGTAATGGGGGATGACAAAACGTATTTCACGATATTTAGAAACATTTTCAACAACCAGCAGATCAGTTGCTGTGCAAAACAAACATCTGAATGGGGAAATAGTTCAGAAAATGTGGGAATTTCTGTACATGGAACGGATTGAAAAACCGAGTCGGTGTAGAACAATCCTGAAAGGAAGACTTCAGTAAACTTAAATAACCAGTCAATACAACTGTGGTGAGCAGAAAAGTGTCGAAAACACCTCGAATCTGACACTGATGATGACACTGACACTGACACTGATGATGATGATGATAATCACAATGATGATGACACTGACACTGATAGTGAAACTGACACTGATAACACTGACAATGATACTGATGATGACACTGATACCGACACTAACACTGCTACTGATGATGACACGGACACTGACACTAATGATGACACTGACACTGATGATAACAATGACACTGATGATGACACTGACATTGATGATGACACTGATACTGACACTGTTGACACTGACACCAATGATGACAGTGACACTGATACCGACACTAACACTGCTACTGATGATGACACGGACACTGACACTGATGATGACACTGACACTGACGATGACAGTGACACTGATGATGACAATGTCACCGACGATGACAGTG
Organism: Tachysurus vachellii; assembly: GCF_030014155.1. Taxonomy (NCBI): domain Eukaryota; kingdom Metazoa; phylum Chordata; class Actinopteri; order Siluriformes; family Bagridae; genus Tachysurus; species Tachysurus vachellii. The sequence continues at coordinate 21,495,417 of NC_083472.1, forward strand.
AGACTGATGATGACACTGACACTGATGATGACACTGACACTGATGATGAGAGTGACACTGATGATGACAATGTCACCGACGATGACAGTGAGACTGATGATGACACTGACACTGATGATGACACTGACACTGATGATGAGAGTGACACTGATGATGACACTGACACCGATGATGACACTGACACCGATGATGACAATGACACTGATGATGACACTGATACTGACACCGATGATGACAATGACACTGATGATGACACTGACACTGACGATGACAGTGACACTGATGATGACAATGACACTGATGATGACACTGACACTGATGATGACACTGACGATGACAGTGACACTGATGATGAGACTGACACTGACGATGACACTGACACTGACGATGACAGTGACACTGATGTTGACACTGACACTGACAATGACAGTGACACTGATGATGACACGGACACTGATGATGACACTGATACTGACACCGATGATGACAATGACACTGATGATGACAGTGACACTGATGATGACAATGACACTGATGATGACACTGACACTGATGATGACACTGACGATGACAGTGACACATGATGAGACTGACACTGACGATGACACTGACACTGACGATGACAGTGACACTGATGTTGACACTGACACTGACAATGACAGTGACACTGATGATGACACTGACACCGATGATGACACTGACACTGATGATGACAGTGACACTAATGATGACACTGACACTAATGATGACACTGACACTGATGATGACAATGACACCGATGATGACACTGACACTGATGATGACACTGATACTGATAGGCTACAACAACAGCAGACTACACTGTGCTTCTTAAAAATTTATATCTTATTATATTCAATTATAAACCATTTCGCCATCAGCTCTTTTAACACACACACACACTCACACACACACACACACACACACACACACACACACACACACACACACACACAGACAAACACACACACACACAAACACACAAACACACACACGCTCATATCGCTCATAGTTATGTGATGTGATCAGATCATGTTTGGAACATTAACTGTGTGTGTGTATGTGTGTGTGTGTGTATGTGTGTGTGTGTGTGTGTGTGTGTGTGTGTGTGTGTGTCGCTGAGAGATTTGGTCTCCCGCTGTCATGCTAGTGCACGCACACTAAAATCAGCTGCACCTCACGGCGGGACGCTCCCTGATGTTTATTGATATGGCCTCGTTCAAGTGAAGTCTCACACACACAGGTAATTCCTCCCTTTGTGCTAGGATCAATTTGGTCCCTGCTCAGCGCACCTCCTTTATTCCTCCTGAGTGAATTAGGAGCAACGAGAGAAGGGTTCCCGCTGGGTCAGTTTAGATAACCTCACACACACACACACACACACACACACACACACACACGTGCACACACACACGCACATGCCTCAATGCTAGGGGACAACACAACACCTCACTACAAAGAGAATAAAATAAATGGACAGAAAAACAGAAAGAGACATAAATAGAGAAGAGCAGATCATTAGAGAGAGAGAGAGAGAGAGAGAGAGAGAGAGAGAGAGAGAGAGAGAGAGAGAGAGAGAGAGAGAGAGAGAGAGAGAGAGAGAGAGAGAGAGAGAGAGAGAGAGAGAGAGAGAGAAATGGGGCAAGCAATCATTAGAGTGAAAGAGAAAGGGGTCGAGCAACATTGAGAAAGAGGGAAGAAAGAGAAACAGGGACAGAAAAGGAGAGGCAAGAAAGAACAGATAGAGGGACAGAAAAATAAAAAGAGAGGGAGAGAATGATTGTAATAGAAAAAGAAGAGAACATTAGAAGAAAATGATGGAGAGGAAAACATAAAAAAATACAGAGTGAGAAACAGAAAAAAACAGATACATTAGAGATCGAAGGAAACATTAGAGAGAGAGAGAGAGAGAGAGAGAGAGAGAGAGAGAGAGAGAGAGAGAGTGAGAGAGAGAGAGAGAGAATGAATTAGGGCTAGAGAGAAACAGAAAATGAGAATGAGAAAGAAACAGAGAGAAAGAGAGGGAACATTAGTAATAGAAAAAAGGGATCATTAGAGAACTAGCGGAAGAAGCCAAGAGATATAAAGAGAGGAGGGATGAGAAAGATACGGACAAAACAGCAGAAATAGCAGAGAAAGAGAGAGAGAGAGAGAGAGAGAGAGAGAGAGAGAGAGAGAGAAAGAGAGAGAGGGATTTCTCAAATACTGCACATTCTGATATTGGGATAATCATTCAATGAAAACACTGCATCTGGAACCAAATATCCAAAAAAGCGCCAGCATCTAAAAATGCAATACACAAAATACAGAGTCTTTCAGAGTAATCACACCGAAACTGGCTGCTGTGGTGGAAACAGAGCTGCACCTCAATAAAAAATGTGAAAAAAATGTGTGAAAATATAAAGCATATCCCTGAAAGAAGAGATGAAATAATTCTAAGAGCAGCCATATTGCTCTATTGTCACGTGAATCTCAGTCGGATGCACTGAAGAGTTAAGAGAAATTTAACCGTAATGTCCAGGAGGACAGAAAACCATGTCATTGTCCCCGGCCAATATTCTAACCCTAACCCTAACCCTAGCTCATGCATGTGGAAGAGGGCAGAGTGCTTGTCTCTGTATGTGTTACACTGCCCAGTTTAAAAAACTGCAATGCCTGGCTTCATGCAAAAAGGTGTTGACCTTACCAGATCGTATGTTAGAGGACAGATATGTTGCGCATGGGAAGTGATGGGAAGATGACGGAATTGGTGAGAAAAAAAATGTGTCATTAGTATAAACAAGAATGCTGTAAGTATTCAATTACAGAAACTGATGACAAGAGAACAAAACAGGCAGAGGACAAAAACAGAGCAGATAAAGAGGGTAAAAATGGGTAGTAAAAGAGAAAGGATGGATTGATCAAAATAGAGGAAAAAGGATGGGGGGTAAGAGCAAGAAGAATACGCAGAAAGAAAGGAAAGGCTTATTAACTGGTTAAATGCTGATAAAGTGAGAGATAGAGAATGAGAGAGGAATGAGAGAGAGAGAGAGAGAGAGAGAGAGAGAGAGAAAGACAGGTAGAGAGGACACAGTCAGGCAGGGAGCTAAGACACAGAGAGGATACAGCTACAGGGAAAAGACAGGTGGATAGGACACTGCGTTAGGAAGGAGAGACAGGTAAAGGGGACATTGGGTCAGGGAGAAAAGACAGATAAAAGGGACACTGGGTCAGGGAGGAGACAGGAACAGAGGACACTGGGTCAGGGAGGAGACAGGAACAGAGGACACTGGGTCAGGGAGGAAAGCCAGGTGAAGTGGGCACTGGGTCAGGGAGGAAAGCCAGGTGAAGTGGGCACTGGGTCAGGGAGGAAAGCCAGGTGAAGTGGGCACTGGGTCAGGGAGGAGAGACAGGAACAGAGGACACTGGGTCAGGGAGGAAAGCCAGGTGAAGTGGGCACTGGGTCAGGGAGGAAAGACAGGAACAGAGGACACTGGGTCAGGGAGGAAAGCCAGGTGAAGTGGGCACTGGGTCAGGGAGGAGAGACAGGAACAGAGGACACTGGGTCAGGGAGGAAAGCCAGGTGAAGTGGGCACTGGGTCAGGGAGGAGTGACAGGAACAGAGGACACTGGGTCAGAGAGGAAAGCCAGGTGAAGTGGGCACTGGGTCAGGGAGGAAAGACAGGAACAGAGGACACTGGGTCAGGGAGGAAAGCCAGGTGAAGTGGGCACTGGGTCAGGGAGGAAAGACAGGAACAGAGGACACTGGGTCAGGGAGGAAAGGCAGGAACAGAGGACACTGGGTCAGAGAGGAAAGGCAGGAACAGAGGACACTGGGTCAGAGAGGAAAGCCAGGTGAAGTGGGCACTGGGTCAGGGAGGAAAGCCAGGTGAAGTGGGCACTGGGTCAGGGAGGAGAGACAGGAACAGAGGACACTGGGTCAGGGAGGAAAGCCAGGTGAAGTGGGCACTGGGTCAGGGAGGAGTGACAGGAACAGAGGACACTGGGTCAGAGAGGAAAGGCAGGAACAGAGGACACTGGGTCAGAGAGGAAAGGCAGGAACAGAGGACACTGGGTCAGAGAGGAAAGCCAGGTGAAGTGGGCACTGGGTCAGGGAGGAGTGACAGGAACAGAGGACACTGGGTCAGAGAGGAAAGGCAGGAACAGAGGACACTGGGTCAGAGAGGAAAGGCAGGAACAGAGGACACTGGGTCAGAGAGGAAAGGCAGGAACAGAGGACACTGGGTCAGAGAGGAAAGGCAGGAACAGAGGACACTGGGTCAGAGAGGAAAGCCAGGTGAAGTGGGCACTGGGTCAGGGAGGAAAGCCAGGTGAAGTGGGCACTGGGTCAGGGAGGAGAGACAGGAACAGAGGACACTGGGTCAGAGAGGAAAGGCAGGAACAGAGGACATTGGGTCAGGGAGTTTGTAGATCAGGTAATTCCTCCATGCAGTGTCCCTGCATGATTTATATACAAACAGAATTCCTCTAAATCTGTGCATTGCTCATTTCCTAGTGTTGAGGGGTGTGTCTGCCATTAATCATGCATATGATGGGTGTGTCCCTTATTTATTATGCATGAGATGGGTGGTTCCTACATCCATTATTAATAAGATGGCTGTATGAAGCTTGTTGACTTTCTGAAAGCTTCTCGGCACACTGGCCTTAGGGGCCCGTCATTTTTCATGACTCCATATTTATATATATATATTTTAATTTGAACATCAATAAATGTAGAGAATTAAAGTTCAATAACACTATGAATCATCATACACACATACAAACACACCCCTACACCTCTACATACGTGTGAATACGCCAGTAACACACCAAAAAGATTATATAAATGAAGCTCATGTTAACATCAACGCAAAACATCGCCAGCTCCGTTGCATTCAGAGCCGTTTCTCTTGCTTTCATTGTTTGTCACATTTGTGTATGACCCTTTATTCTGTTTGTACTTTATTGTATTTATGTACTTGATTACCGGAGTTTTTGCCTGTTTTCTACGATTACATGTTTGCCTGATGTTTTGGATATTTCTGCCTTGGGTGTATTAAAGCTGCGTTCAATCCTGCACCTAGATTCCGCTGCCTCTTCATTGCAACACATTACTGTTTGAGACAGAAGGTTTTGAGAGATGAGAGAAAGTGAGATTGGGGTGAGAGAGAAAAGAGAATATGAGAAAGCAGGAAACACAAAAACAAGTCCATTTTATCATCCCTTCCCACAGCTGTTCTTTCTTCTTCTTGTCTCCCCATTACACACACACCACACGCATACACACACTGTTGTATTAATTTGCGTGTGTGTGTGTGTATGTATCTAACAGAGAGTTGGACTGCAGTAGAGGAGGAACTCCTCATCCTGTCAATCATCTCGCTCTCTATCACAGACACACTGACATGGTAGGTAAACAAAAAGGTGACTATTTCACTATAATGTGCATTATTAAGCAATATATAAATTGGTGTTCTAATTTAATCTATTATAAAGTTAGTAACACACTGTTTATAACCCTGCTATAACCTTTCTTAGTAAGGGATTTTCATGTATCTGGTTAACTATTCATCTATATATATTTTTTAAATCTATTTTTTTTTCAATGTTTAATTTTCAGTGTTTAATTAAAAAAAAAAAGATGTAAAAAACTTAGTTTGCATCCTCCCATGATTTTCAGGAAATTCAAACGATGTAACTTTCTGTTGAACATGGTATGACTTGTGAAAATCTCATAGCGGTGAATACATTTTTCATAGTTGTCTCAGAAATGATGATTCAAGCATGAAATGATTTAAATTTTGATGCAAAATTAATTAGAAGTGTATTGAAAATGTTGTGTAGCTGGACATTACACACAAATGGCTCCAACTTTGGAATCACCCGGATACTAATTGGTGGTAAAGATGCTCTGAGTCTGGATATAATTGGTTCATAGGAATACTGATCTGACTCTATAAACTAAAGATATGCCGATTAGGAAAGATTTCGGTCCCTGATAGTGTGACCCAGTACAAGTTTTGGATCAGTGCATCCTTGTGATCGGAGCATTTCATATTTCCCGAAGTCTCTGTTGTTAGTCTTTTATCTGCAGGAGGTTTTAACGCGGGACTGTTGCAGCGATGTTACATCAGGCGAGCAAACTTCCATCCCATCATCCCCCAAACAAGGTGAAGATACGATTTAAACCCCTCCAACAATAATGAGCTCGTATCAAGGGCAAGCACGCTGTACGGGAAAAAAACTCCTTTCCTAAGACTCAGCATGTTGCACTGTAACACTGACTCTGACTTACAGAGATATAAGTCTATACATTTGTCTAATATACGGATTACTTCCGATTGCACGCAATTATGCACAAGTTATTTTGTCTTTTGCATGACGTGTAGATCTGAGAGGGTGGAGGACGAGAAAGTGACCGGCACTGGAAAAAAAGGAGAGAAATAAAGTGTGGATAGCAAAGGAGGACAAAAAATGGTGGGGGGAGGGGAGACTCTGAGAGACATGGGAAGGAGACTAAATAAGGAAGGGGGGAGGAACAAGAAAACAGACGGATCAGGAGATAGATAGATAGAGAGAGAGAGAGAGAGAGAGAGAGAGAGAGAGAGAGAGAGAGAGTAATTTCAGCATTAGTGGAAAAACGTTAATATTTGTTTCCTTTGTAAATAATGCTATTGAATGCTGTAGACCGTCTGGAGATATCTAAGTGACATTCTGGAGATTGAAAATAGAGAGGATACCATATGTGTAACAAAATTAGTGTGCTAGATAACCTCGATTAAAAGCAAATTATTAATTTTTTTAATATAGTATATTATCAGAGGCAATATTTTTATTCTACACCAACTCTTTAGTTAGAGCGAAATCAAGTAAGGCTTTATATACGTCTTTACTATGACACTTATTATAGCGTCTAAATAAAACCAAATACTCCGTTTATCCAAAATGTCTGTTTTTGGAAGTGTGTGTAACTGTAACAATTTTTGGACAATCCGTCTACTTCACGATGTTAATTTTTAATTTAGAAAAATACTAAACAGATTGACAGCATGTACAGGATACAGCTAAAGGTTCTAAAGCTTCAAATATACACAATTTTCACCTGTATTGTGTGTAAACCTGGAAGATTAAAAGGCGACGTCTACTAGCTGGCGTGTCCGAGACAAAACATTCCCGTATGTTTAGGGATTTACACTTTAAACACTCATCACTAGCTCTGAAAAACTGCCACTGAACAGTTTATTCAGATAGAAAATCCATCAGACTCAAAACAGACATTCAGCACATTTAAAGGCAAAATGAGAGGTTTAAAAAATAAAAAAATTAAAAAATAATAACGGTATTTAACAGTACATAAGTATTATTCAGTTAGTTTTATTCAGTATAGCCATGTGCTATACATAAAAAATAAAATTGAAGTACGAAATCTGGAATCTGAGAAATGTTTAGGTTTTATTTTCTTTCTTTAAATCTGACCAGTTACGCAACCAGTTATTCTTAACCAGTTATGCAATTTTTAAAATAACATTTTCACTCAAAAACGTTTGGACTGATTTTCGAATAGTTCTCTGCAATGATTCTAATACTTGCTAATAACCTCCCAAATCATGCTGAGTTACAAATTTAAGCTAGCTACCTATCGTACCAGATATCATGAAAAATCAGTCTGATCTGGTTGGATTTCATTAGATTTCTTGTTTTTAAAGGAATACAAATGCTACATAACAGAACATTTAAAGAAAGTTGTGCTAATTGTGCAATACTAGGCTCTAAAAGATAGCTTCAAAAGACCTGCCAATTAGCCTAACACTAGCTATGTAGCTAGCTAATTTATATATTTATTTAGAACATTAAATGTGTAAAAATGTTTAATGTCTCCTTTTAGATATAGAAAAATCTAATGTCTGGCAAATAATGCTCTGGTATAAGTGGAATACTTATATAGGAAAATAATCGACCTTAGGATGGTGACAATAAATCTGTTTCAATGTGTCACCTTGTATTTGATTATTTTTCTATAACTGAAAACCTCCGAATGAGTCTTAAATATGATATAAGAAAAAAAATCATAGATATTTTGAGAAAAACACAAAGTATTAAGAAAATAAGCAAACCGCTTTCCACACACACACACACACACACACACACACACACACACACACACAGAGAGAGAAATACAGAAATAGAATGGTAAAAATGAGAGAGAGAGAGAGAGAGAGAGAGAGAGAGAGAGAGAGAGAGAGAGCATGCCAGGAAAGATGAGTCATAGCTCAACTGAGATGTGGACCTGCTCTTGGGCCGAGCCTCTTTTCCCATCATGCACCACATCCATATATCACAAACCTGCAGCGGATGAGAGAAATTCATCTCCATCCACCAAGTTCCTATATCTAGGGCCCTATAGAATCTGTCATTTTTTCCCCCTACAAATTACATTTTTTTGTGACTTTGGATTACAGGTGTTGCTTCTGTAAAATAAAAACAGGATGTATAATAAAACGAGAAACAATATAATAAAGCTGAAATGAACACTGTTTAATTTACTCATGTTATTTTTCTATTTAAAAGCCGAGTGTTCTGTGAAAAAAAAGGAACAGTGAGTGTGTTTTAATGAGCAGCTTTCGAGCCCCTGCTTCATGGTGCAGTTCTTAGTCTTTGATGGTTTTCGTTCCCTTTGACGCACCATAGGCTTTTTAAAAGCTTCGAAACAAAACAAACCCTGTGCATGTGTGTGTGTAGCTAGAAGTGTTTGTGTGTGAATTAGCATCGCCCTTTGCTATAGAACGAGATCCTAAACCACAATGAACTAAGCAAACTGGGTTATAAGTATCTAGTACTAATCAGTACTAAATACTTGACTACTTCATAGACACTGAAAGATAACCGGTTTAAAACAACACCAACTGCTATAAGATTCTAAACATCACAAAGTGCTCAAAACATATAATCCACACTGTGCAAAAGTCTTAATTGCAAACAGTTTCCTCTTAACTCTTTGCAAATTTTTTTAATTGACTAATATTTTTGAAGGCATGTTTTCTTTCCATTTTTTCTAACTTGCTAAGATTTGTATTTTTGAATTAGCTACCAGTGCTGTTGGCCCTCTTCCACATACCTGAGCTCACAGAAGTGCACGACTGACTATGATAGTTAAAGACTTTATTATCACCACATATAAATTACTACACAGTGGAATTCTTCAAATATCCCAAATGAAGAGGGTGGTGTCAGAGCACAGGGGCAGCTATGGCCTTTCTCAATTGTCCAAAAGTGGCAGCTGAGCAGTGAACCCCAACCTAACCACTGCCCTTAGTGTTCATCCTGCACTTAATACTATGATTGACAGTGTCACTGTGATTGACAGCAGAGACAGAGGTACACCGTTCGTCCACCAGAGAGTACAGCCGACTCTCTCCGTTGACACCGGGACATAAATGGATGTGACATCATTAAGGATTTGAACTCGTGATCATCTCTACAGTTTCTAAAATCTACTGTTTCTGTTAAAAGTGTTTTTCAAGTAAACTGTCCTGTACAGTTTTGTATTGCCATCACCTGGCTGATCAGTAGCAGAAGAGGAAAACTTCTGTTTCCTAAAGCAAATCTGAGAAAAACAGTTGTTAGACCGCACCGAATGCTTGCGTAATAAAAACATGTATTGCTGAATAAATCAGCAGCACAGAGACTGGGGGAAGGGATGGGAGGCTGCAAACGAATCAGAGTATGAGTCGCGCTCTCAATCCAACAAGCGAGCCGTTCTGCACGAATAAGCAAAGGCCCGAGACTCGTTGAGGACAGGCAGAACTGCCCAAATCATCAGTGTGTGAGAGAGAGAGAGAGAGAGAGAGAGAGAGAGAGAGAGAGAGAGAGAGAGAGAGAGAGAGAGAGAGAGAAACAGAAAATAAGCCCTGTATTTGGGAAGATCCTGAGAATAAAACAGCAAAAGATCCACTGAGGAGCCACAGAGTTTTGAGTTTTGGGACAAACAATGCATTTATTCATAGTTTACTCATCTGGCTTATCAACACTGAAGCCTGACATCTGGAACTGGACCTTTTCATAGCATTAGGAATTTACTCTTTAATCCAAAAGTCCACGACCAACAAGCAGGTTTGATCCATTGGTTAAAAATATGTTCAACCTACTGACTGTAGCAAAGTTCTGACACTGGAGACTCCTTAAATAAATTTTAAATCTTTTTAAAGAAAACTTTACTATGTCAACAATTGTACATTTCCTTAGTTAAATAACAACATGATTTTGGTGTTACTATAGAAACGATCATATATTTAAACAAACCTGTGCAGGCTGAACTACTGTCAAAGCCTACTGTTATAGAACATTATCATCACCTTCTGACCAAACAGATTGGATCAGATTGGATCAACTCAGCCCTATTATGATAAAACACGTAATAACATTGACGTTGTGAAATGGGAATGTCCAGTTTACGCACTATGATCACAGAACTTGCGGCATTTATTTCACTCAAATGCTTACGCTTTGTACTAAAGGATGCAACTTCCTCCAGCCAATAAATCACAATTTTTTTTTTAACTTTTCCCACTTTTCAACTTATCAGTAGTACACTCATCAACGGGTTTCTTCCTAATTTAATAAAGTGACGTCACATCAACATGGCTGCTCACAATGTCAAAAATAATCAGAAATTATCGCTTACATTTAAATGGGTTTCCACTGCATATACCTTACATATATACAAGTATGTATTACAAGTGTTTGCTTTGAATTAATTGACATACAAACAACATACAACCCGTGAGTCAGCTACTTACGTACTTTCTGTTGATCTGCATGATATCTCAGAAAATTAAAAATTATCGTTTTAAATAAAAACAAATATTTACAAATGTTCCTTTAATGTTTCAGAAACCTTTAGTTATAAAACTAAGACTAACATTTTACTGTGTACTATAACACTAACACTATAGTCATACGGTCCTTAAAGCATAGGGTATTGAGATGTACCTCTTCTTCTTGTCAGATTTGCAACAACATTAACTATTTCATCATGTTCACAGAGACTTATGAGTTCCACCACTGTCCCTGGTTACAGCCCTGGTCTCACTGCATAGCAATGAGATGTATCTTTTAGACTACAGACATCTACAGCAGGTGATTAGTGTCTTAGAATCTGAACTGATTCCTTACTGTATCTCTTTGGTCCATCCTCGAGGCAGAAGGAGAGGGTCAGCGTGGCGTCCTCTTCAAAGAACTCAGTAGCGAACGCGTCCCACCACAGATTGTCGCTCTCCTGAGAGGAAAACGCAGTTAATTAACGAGAGCTAATTACCCCAGAATGACCTACTCTTCAACAAGAAACAGTTAAAGAAAAGAAAGCAAACGGAAAAAAAGAGCAGTCAGGTCTCAGTCAAGAGGATTTCAAATGCTTCTGATAAAGCTTTTTGAACAACCTAATTAGCACCAGTTGTAGATGAAGAAGAGAACCATTCACAAATAAGATAAATCATCTATATGGATTCAAAACACACTGAACAGCATAAATGTGCAATAGAAAAACGTTTAGTCAAAATTGGTACGTATATGAATATGGTTGTGGATTTCTGTGGGCAATAAAAACTCTTAAATAACTAAAAATCCTTCAGAAATTTGTTCTGTATCAGTTGGACATGTTCGGATTGATCTCATTCAACATAGTCATATTTAGGAAAAAAAAAATGTTTATAGATTAAAATGCCAAAAGTTCTTAGTGATATCAGGAAGGCCTGGGAGGAGTCAAGAAACTGACACTACATTTAGTGGAACAGAGTAACTTTCATGCAAATTCCATCCCTTCACTACAGCCATAATAATCTGCCCTGTTTCTACATCAGTTCCCTGATCTGCTCTGACTGACAGGGATCTGATTTCTGCTGACATTGTTTTGACGGCTCATGGACGATCAAGCAGATGTCAACTATTAGAGCTGCCGGCTTTGTGTATCATCATGCCCCGATGAAGCTGACCCCTGAGACTCCGTGATCACTGTGACCCTGAGCTCCAGGAAACAAGAGAAGAGCGGCCCATCTGCTGCTGGTTAAAATAGAGAATCAGTTCTTTCAAACATAACAGAAGGGCATCAAGACCAAAAGAACATGACTTAAAAAAATGGATGAAGGACAGGAGAACACGAAGAGGGAGGAATCGTGTCACAATCCAGAAGACTAATCAAGATTAACATTTGAAAGAATCAACGAAAGAAGAACAAGGCTGAAAAACATGGCTGAGCTTGAAGGGGCCCTGGAGTACAGGATGGAAGAAGGTATTGAAGGTATGGAAAACATGAAAGATGATGAACTTGGTGGAAATATACAATGCCTGGATAATAAGAATGAGTGGTGAACAATGACAGGACTTGAAAATGATGGATTTTGGAGAATATGATTAAACCACAGCAAGGTCTAGAGAACACAGCTTAATTAGAATAAAGTCTGGAACATGACTCAGGAGAACAAGGAGATCAAAACAAGGCCACTGGAATACTGGTGAAAAATAACATCATAAAGTCTAGAGAACATAGCTGTATAAGTACTGAGTGTAGTCTCGAGTAAAAGATATGGAAAACAAATCTTAACGAGGAACGATGAAAAATAACAAATCATGGGCAAGAACCAGGTCTGAAAACCATGAGAAACAAGATGCCTGGACTAGAATTAGGTCTGGAGAACCTAGTTGAGAAAGAACATGGCTCTCCTCTGCACTCTGCTGATGAATGAAAATCACTCTTTGCAAAATCTTCAGATACAGAATTGTACATACTCAGATACACACAAACAGGTCACACACATGCACATCTGACTAATCCTAAATCCAAGACAAGCAGCTGTGTGTGTCTGCTAATCTGTTAATTCCTTTATTCTGCACATGTACTGATTTGTGTGTGTGTGTGTGTGTTTGTGTGTGTTCTATTCTATGTGTAAACAGTACTCTTACATAAAATAAAATCTCATATTTACTGTCTAAAAAAATACACATTTTTATACTTATTTATTGTAATGAAATAAAAAAAATCTAAAAAAAAAGGCATTTTAAAACAAACCATCTGATTCCAATTTCCAATGCAGTTTGTATTGTTTTTCCTAATAAAAATATACCACAACTTTTCCAATATCTCAAAAAAATTGACAATTGTAGCTTAGTTTGAATATACCACAATATCGATATTACATCACATTCGCCATAATCTCGACTGTAATATCATCTGATCTCATAACAAAACTCTCTCTCTCCCTACTTTATCATTCTTAGTATATCATGAACTGGCACAGATTCAAATTCAACTCTCTTTCTGTAGTACGATTTCTAGGAGTCCGTCCTCTTTCAAATGCTTAAAACAAACATCTTACTGCCTGTCACTGGAGATCGCCGTCTACCCCCAAAAACTTCTCATGCGTCAAACTGTCTGAAGAACCGCTTTCAAATCTGCATCTCGATCCATCCGGATTGCACTGAGTGCCGTATGCAAGCTCAGCTCTTTCCTCCGCAAACTTCCTCCGAACAGGCTCGACTTCCAGTCTGCCCCATTAGCTGAGGTTAATACATTTATAATACAGTTATACTTTGATTATTAATGATGATGCTGCTCTGTGTTTGGCATGGAGATACGAGTCCGTTAGCTACAGAGGTAAACTCGATAGGCTGAACAGGAATCGTGACTTGGACGTGGACGTCATCACCACTTACTTGAGATGTGAATTGACATTTTAGTACAAGCTTCATTACAATTTGAGAAAACTCTACAAGGGTGTATTTAGTGTGCTATATACCAGAGTGTCCAGCAGCAAGGGATCCAAGCAGAACAAAGACCTACTCCACTACATATAGTTTTCTTTACTGGATCTACTGCTTCATTTACATTCTCATTTTAAAATCGGATCAGTTTACAATAAGAAACGAGTTCTCACGTTGGTTATTACAGGTCTCTGTCCTATCGCCTGAGGTAAAAGTCAGAAAGTTTAAACGCAAGCCGCTTCACTTAAAAGATCTCTGTTCACGTCAGCATCAGTGAAGAAATAATCACTGATTCATTCGCTCAGCTCTGCTTTGCCTAATACCTTTCTTGTTATTAATGTCTTTTATTAGGTGATTTAAAAAAAAATAACATTTTAATACTTTGTTCAGTCATGTGTGCAGAGTACGCTCACTTTTTTGAGGATGATGTGGAGGTGGACGTTTATCTCATTACAAACTGATTTTATTTGGTGTGTAACTCTCCAATAAACCCGATCAGTCAGTGAGAGTTTTAGTCACTTTTTAAGCAGACTAACTGGCTTCTGTGATCTTTGCAGACAGAGGGCAAGGCAAGGTCAGAAGACAGACTAAATATCAACATTTTGTGTTGTTTTGGTGAAATATATTTATATTTTCAGTATGATATAGGCAGAAAAAACCCAAACAAAAACGATCGTTTGACGTTTTTTTTTGCTGTTTGAATTCACAGCAACATCTGGCAGGTTTTACCCTGAAACACACCAGACTGACAGAAAACTTAGCATATAGTCACACTATGATCAATTTGTAAGAATTCACACCATTGTACACAGTGACTTACATTTTATACCATTGAGCAATTGAGGGTTTGGATCCTTGCTCAGGAGCCCAGCAGTGAAAGCTCAGAGAACCTGGGAACCAAACTCACAACCTTCCTATCAGTAGTCCAGCACCTTAACCACTAAGCAACCACCTCCCACACATTTCTTCTCACAGGAAACACAGCAAATGCTAACTATCTTGTGGTAACTAAATGTGAGAGTATTGCTGACTCAATATGAAATCACACTCACTCACTGAACTCTTGGAAACTGACTCAGAATCAAACTGACTCAGATCAAGAATCACCCAAAAACCCCAAACCCAAGTCAAACCTCTCGGCCAATTCTTTGTATACTCAAACCGGTAAAAAAGGAAATCCCTAATATATTTATGTGTCTAACAGTGCTGTGAGAATTGCAGTGCTTTGCTGTGGCCTTACAGCTCAATATCGCTTTGGAGCTCCATTGACATGAGCACTTGAGCTGCGCCACTTCAGCCCAGAGCTGGTGTCAGCAGGTGGAGAGAATACACTCCAAGAGCTCATTGATCCCCTAAGAACAGACATGTTACCAATACTGGGGTCAACACACACACACACACACACACACACACACACACACACACACGTCAGTCAGCTAGTGATCCCATCTAGAAAACCTTTACTCGTGAAAACTGATCTCCAGTAAATTACATATCGCCAAAATATTGCATTCATGAAATATTGTTGGTTTTTTTTTAGATTTGTCCCTAATGATGTAATAATGCTGCTTGTTGTTTTGCAATGGTAATTCATGGTGCTAATGGTAACATAAAAAAAACAAAAAACTATAAACTAGAAATGTATGTGCCTATGAAAAAAATTTACACTGCACAGATAGAGATAACAAGGTAATAATACCACAAACATTAATTACATTCCTCCATCTTGGCACTAATTACTCTGTTATACCTTAATTGCTACAGGATTTTAATGGCCTCGGACGGCACGGTCGGTATCAGGCTGAAACTGGGAATTAAAGGATTCCATTTATCTGAGAGATAATCGACACTGTCACAATCAATGGCCAATCTGATCAGGCATTCGCACCAATTAACACTATTTAATGGCTCAGTAGCCCATGGGAACGATATCAATACAGCTCTACACGAACGAGCAAACGAAAGCGCTGCGGCTAAAACAGGCTACAAAAGGGATTTTTGGACTTTTATATTAAATATCATACATAAAAATATCTGGTTAACCATTTACCGTCTGAGCTTATTATTCAGTCGTTCATCATAAGGCAAATTATTTTCAGTTAGCAGAGTAAAAATAAACTGTAAAGGTATGTAGTATGAAACTGGAGTTTATTAAAACATTAAAAGCAATAAGAACTGCATTAGAAAAAATGTTTAAAGATTTGAGATAATTCTGTCTGCATTTTTAAAGTTCCTATGACTAAGGGTGCCAGAACTTTATCAATCATTTCACAATCATAAAAAAAGATTAACGTAAATATCTTTAATAACAGTCAAGCTAAAAGGAAATAAAATACAACGGGACGACTTTCAATCACCCTTGAATCTAGTTCCTGTTCTCACACATTACAGCAGCTATAAACAGTCATTCCCTCACCAGCCTCATTTATTCTCTCGGATGTTAATTTACAAAAAGACAAAAATTATGCAGCTTGTCGTGGTACAGAGACACTGAAAAGCATAAAACTGAACACTCTGTTATGTCTGAAACCTTTACAGCTTTGCCTCTGTCTGTTAGATGGATTTTCACAAAAATGTTCTCTAAACCTTTTGACCAATCAGAACTGATCGTTCAGTATTATAATCTGCAATAAAACAATCCACAAACCAGTTGGACTCATTACGCAAAAAGCTAATCTTCTTAATGTTCTTTAATAGCATCCATATAAATAACTCGAAAGCAATTATTTTTTAGCCAGCCCTTTATTTTTATTACTCCGTCAGCTGAATGTGATGATCCGTACTAACACGAGCAGGCGAATGCTGTCAAAAAGGCGTTGTTGGTTGTTGTCATTTAGCCTTAAGGAATTTCAAATAAAATAATCAACCACTTTTTGTTCACAGGGATTAAAGCAACCGTTCAGCTCTTTAGGAGAATAAAACAGCTTTAATAAAGCAGTAGGAACGAACTTCTCAGCGACCCTACAGCCGCGTGTGCAGTTTTACAACAAATAAAAGTGCTAATTCTGCCTCGACTGGAGTAGAAATGTCATTGGTTGAATTATTTTTAAATTTTTTATATACCTTTATTTATTATGCAACATAACCACCGACTTCAGGCGATTCGTTATTTAACAACAGACCTCAGTGGAGGGTCGGAGAAGTTGAAGAATGCTGAAATTTAAAAGCATGACATTTGATATTTGTGTTTTGCCCCTAGGAACCGTTTAATAACCAAAACTATGGGTATTTTCCAGTCTAAATAATTAATTCAATCAAGAAATTCATTTAAGAAATGTTTTCAAAAATAGAAACTTTGGAAGAATAAATATTCTAGCTTTCTAAAGCAGTTCTACTTTTTTAAAAGGAGACATAAACCTCTGGATGCTTTAGAGTGCTGTGAATATGTTCTTAGAAAATAAATAGTCATAATTTGGTTCTTTGGTTTGTTTGAAGTTTCTACATAGACACCTACATAGTCACGTATGAACTGATAAATCTGTGGAAGGACAAAATAATCATTATGAAATTGATTCATTCATTTTCTACCGCTTATCCGAACTACCTCGGGTCACGGGGAGCCTGTGACTATCTCAGGCGTCATCGGGCATCAAGGCAGGATACACCCTGGACGGAGTGCCAACCCATCGCAGGGCACACACACACACACACTCATTCACTCACGCAATCACACACTAGGGACCATTTTCCAGAGATGCCAATCAACCTACCATGCATGTCTTTGGACCGGGGGAGGAAACCGGAGTACCCGGAGGAAACCCCGAGGCACGGGGAGAACATGCAAACTCCACACACACAAGGTGGAGGCAGGAATCAAACCCCGACCCTGGAGGTGTGAGGCGAACGTACTAACCACTAAGCCACCGTGCCCCCCTCATTATGAAATTAACTGTGATTTTCTCCTTTTTTAATTTTGGAGAACCATATTTTTAAATGCTTGAACTTTACATGATATGATTGTGATACATGCTGTAGAGAAAGATTTCAGTTCAATAAAGTCTCCCAGAACTTTTCAGAACTAAATACAGTAGTGTACAGTAGCCTTTCCCAGGCTGTCATGCATTTCAACAGGCATGTCAAGGATGCGGTAGAGATATCTAGTGCTAAACATTGCACAGACCATTTCCATTAATGCTTACAATGTGTGTGTTTTATGTCTGTACTGTAATAAACATCGCCGTCTGTAGACTTCATGTCCCACGTGACTGGTGAAAAAAAAGCTACACTGGTTATGGCTCCAGAAACACAGATCAGCTCTGATAAAGATGACATATTCAACAGTGTGAGTACTCACGGGCGATAGATCACACATCTTCGGGTGCCACAGGAGATGAGTGGATCAGGCCTTCTCTCCTGATTGCTGCTGTCTGATAGTGGGCTTTGATGTACAGCGCGCTGATCACTCCTTCAGGACCCCAGGTGAACTAACACGGGCGTCTGCGCCACTCGCCTGAAGATAAAGCCATATTGATTGGGCCGTCTAAAGGGATTCATCAGCGCGCCAATGGCGCCTCTCGACCCAGTCACCGCACCGCCGAGGCCAAGCAGCCGGGATTTATGGGAAATCCGCCGGCTTAGAGATACAATGGCGCCCAGGATCCTCAGTAAATAACAACAGCGGCTGTTTTTTTTTTTTGATGTTGTTTTTTTTTTATAAAAAAAAAAACAGACACATTTCTCACACTCACAGGTGCATGTAACTACATCAGGAATAATCAATCAAAGCAGATCTTGATGTGATTTCTTTTTTTTTTTCACAGTATGCTAGTGAAAAAGGATGTAATTAGTAGATCTATTTAGTGAGGTTCCCTCTAAAGACACAGCGCAGTTGTACGTAGCTGTAAACAATGCTGCTCTAAAGGATTCCTGAAATCTCTTTAAGGTCTCTGTAGACCTCGGAGCCTCAAACTGAAGATGGCAGCCGAACCGAGGAGACTTGTATAATTCTAATGAGTGAGAAATGTAATGGGATTTCAAGTCGTAAGACAAGCTGTAAGCTACAAGTGCCGACCCCGTATGTTGTTTCGAAACCTTTCATTCAAGTTGGTTTGAGAGGAAGCTGCATCACTCCTTGCTGAATACAAACATTCAACGTATGTGGCACATACTGTGTGTTTACGCCAAAGCCTAAATTCTTAATTCTGATCATTTTCAATTTGAATCTCTCCATCAGGTTTTTGTAGAGCTTATCCTAGCATGGAGTCTACCTCAAAGGACTTAGGACAGGGGACACCATGGACTGGGTACCAACACACACACACACACACACACACACAAACACACACACACACACACACACACACACACACAAACACACACACACACACACACACACTACAGACAACTTAGAGATGCAAAGCAAGACTTTATTCTTTAGAAGGAAACCAGAGAACCCGAAGAAAACCCCTGAAGCATGAAGAAAACATGCAAAATACACACACAGGGCAGATGCAGAAATCGAACCCCATCCCAGGAGTTATGAGGCAAACATATTAACCACTATGTAATGTCCAAAAAAAAAAAAAAAACCACCATTCATACACAGGCTCATTCACAAGGAAAGCTTTTTTACACACTCACATCAAGCATGTTTTTTTTAAATAAAAAAGAACAAAATTCTGAAAAAGACTCACTTCCGTTTGTTAGTTTCTCTTAACCAATATATTCTGATGCGTCAATTTCCATAAATGTTTCAGAACGACCTCACAAACGTCGTCTGTCAGCGTTTTTCCCTTTTCATCACCTCTCTGCCTACATCTCTAAAGAATGAAGCGTATTGTTTCAGACTACTGACACTGCACACTGCAGCTGTCCAGGAAATGTCAACCTACAAAACATTTAGATATCTGTACTGTTTTTGTAACACGATAACCAGCCCGAAAAGGTCAGGGTTTAATGTAAAAGCTGTACTGAAGTTTCCCATCTGTAAACACCTACATACTGTACATTCTTAGAGGTGTAGCTGAATGTGTAACATCTCGGTATTAAAGATACACAAAAATATAAAAGCGTATGAACCATATGGACTGTATCTGAAATAAAATGAGCCGCATACATGAAAGAATAACGCTCCAGCCAACATGCTGGATAAACTTGAAGTTGAACCAAAAGCTGTTTTTGGACACTGGAGGATTCAGTGAAAAGGAAAAGAAAGCGGTCATGAGACTAAAGCAAGGAGTTGGAGGATCTGAACAAGGAAACTCTTGCACACTTTGACGATGTCATTTAGCAAGATTTTCAAGACAAGAAACTGTTTTGTGGCTGATACACCAACGGTGCCACAACAGGCCCAATGAAAAAGATTATTTTCCCGTAACAGCATGGTCTGAATTCTTTCGTTCCTTTTAAAACCCAAGATTTTGCCTACGATTACATTTCTTCATTCATCAATGGACAAAACATTCTGTTTTCTAATCGTTTACTTTCAATGTTGTAGATCTTTTACAAAACTTACTTCCTGTTATCACTTATGCTATAACAATGACAAACATCAATTCCCTTTCCAGCTTTTTTAAGTTAATAAAACAAAAGGTGGGGGGCACGGTGGCTTAGTGGTTGGCACGTTCACCTCACACCTCCAGGGTTGGGGGTTCGATTCCCGCCTCCGCCTTGTGTGTGTGGAGTTTGCATGTTCTCCCCGTGCCTCGGGGGTTTCCTCCGGGTACTCCGGTTTCCTCCCCCGGTCCAAAGACATGCATGGTAGGTTGATTGGCATCTCTGGAAAATTGTCCCTAGTGTGTGTGTGTGTGTGTGTGTGTGTGTGTGTGTGTGTGTGTGTGTGTGTGTGCCCTGCGATGGGTTGGCACTCCGTCCAGGGTGTATCCTGCCTTGATGCCCGATGACGCCTGAGGGCACAGGCTCCCCGTGACCCGAGGTAGTTCGGATAAGCGGTAGAAGATGAATGAATGAAGACAAAAGGTCATGTTACTGAGAACCTGTCCTCTGTCCAGACGCCTCTAGAAAGAAATCAGCAAAAAATTACGTCCTTCCATACGTGCTGTATCTAACCGTCTTCTTAAAGAAAACTTTACTGTATTAATGCTTATGTTTTGACACGTTTTTGTAAGTCTGTTTATTAGCCTTAGATTTTGAGGCACATCCACCGTACAAGTCCATGTGTATTTGCAGTTACTATGGAAACCATGAAGTATTAGAATGAGCATATTTAATACAAACCTGTCATTTATGTTACAACCAGAATTACTCACAGTAGCTATTATAGAAAATGAGTATGTCCAGTGGAAAATATTTCAAATAGAAAACGTGCAATTCAGAGCAAGTTTTTGGATTTCAGTAAAAAAAAGAAAAAAAAAAAAAAAAAAAAAAAAGAAAAAAAAAAAAAAAAAATGGATCATGTATTTAAAAAAAAGTCATTTTTCCCGGCAGCATGAACATAGCCGTTATTAATGCCAAGTCCCTTTCTTCAGCATCCTCTTCTGTCAAGCTGGACTTTGTGTCTCCTTTGTAATCAGGATCTGAGCTGGCGTTATCAGTGTCCGACCAGTAAACAGGGATTAACTGAGGGTAAGCTTCGGTAATGGGAATTATGTAGATGTGTAGTCACTTCATGCTTCATACATAAAGCTACTCTCTCTCCACTTAACATCCACACAAAAACAAATTGCACAGTGAAACGTGTGCTGCGCTAAATGAACTCTGCCTGTCTGAGAGTTTAATTCACCTGGACTTGGAATAAGAGTTGATTTACTAGGAAATGTTTGACTAGGTAAAAAAAAAAGAAAACTCTCTGTCTATTTGGAATTCTTTCTTATTCAGGAAGTCGAACGTGATTTTGAATCTTCACGACCGCTCACAGACGCAGCATTAGGCTTAATTTATTATTTTGGACTGTAATATCATGTTATAATGACATATTTGATCATTAAATCTACAACACTGACTATACAGTTCTCTGTTTTGAGGAAGTAAACAAACATCACATGACATATCATGCTTAGTCTAGCTTGTTGCTAACAAAAGACAATACTTGAATGTACATTTCCTGAAGAAAATCTGAATGGTGCTTGCACGTGGCAAATCTGGCACATCTATGGTGTTTTGGGTCATTCTGCATGATCGCAAGGGAGAGATATTGATAATATTATTTTTCCACTTCGTAGCTGTCGTAGCTGTTGTTATGTTAAATAATTGAATGTACATTATTGCACTACTATTAGACAGAATTAGTACAAGAATTCAGAAAATACAACTTTTAAAAATCCTAAGTAGTTAAATGGTTCATAAGCAAGTATTAAAGTTCAGTTAAAACTGTTTCAAATCCAATTAATCAGCCAACTGATAAAAAAAAACTTTTTTTTCTCCAGTTATCAAAAATCAATAATTTTCGAAACTGTTACTTATCAATAATGAATCGTGTAATGAATTACGCCCCTTCCCTTCTGCAGCAATACATGAAATCAGAGCTGCTCAAACCAATAGCATAAATTCACTCGATTCCTCGTTTCCGTAAGCGGTGCTGTACGAAACGTCTCACTATCGTGCTGTTAGCGTCCCGCTGAATAACACATTAATTGCTTTCTTTCACAAAGCGCTAATTGCCGAGATCAAAATCACAATTTCAATTAATTTGCAATTTATTATGCAAGTTTATTATGAGTTTTAATATTAGCTATTTAAAAAACAGTCATTAATATGATTGGATTATTTATTCAACGTCAATCAAAATATTTGACAAGCGTCAAGCCTTTTCTTGTTCTTCATATTCGACAAATAGAAACGTTCTGGCTTCAGGCTTATAGAAATGTCAAATCAAAAACACCATCGAGAGATTGCTAGTGAGGCGAAAAATAAAAAGCCGACGCAAAACAGGACGTCGGTAAAAATGGGTGATTTGCACTTTATCTGTTATCAGACTGCCGCTGTAGCCTGGAAGGAACTGCGGGAAAGTCGCAGGAAAAAGGTGGGACTATTGTCCGAGCATCCTGCCAGCTTCTCCGCCACCTTATTGTTTCAAAATAATAAATTTTTCCCTTCTACTGTTGTGTTTGTGGTGTAATCTGTCTCATAGCAGGCAGTGCCCTCATAACCTCCTCTTTGTGTGATAATTAAAGGATCTATTGACAGGACAGGTCTATTGTTCCTTCTGGAATCAATGCACTGTAATGCTTTATAACACATCAGCCCTCACGTGGAGTAATAACATGACAATGCGCTTGTCACGACAGGTAATAATACCATCGTGCTCAGCTTTATTAATCACAGTCATGTCTTTCAGGCTTATTTCCAACTCTCGTGTTGACATCAAATGTGTCACAGATTGCGAGATAGCCGGTTAGCGCGTTGCCTGGTGACATAACAGTGATTAGAAAAGCATGTCTCAATTTCCCAAAGTCTGAGTCCACGAATAAGAACTGGTTTTAGTGGAACATGTTCGCGATAATAATACAGTACGTTACAGCAAGACAGATATTGTGTCCATGAATAACTGTTGTGTTTCTTTCCACACAATAGAAGCACTTCTGGTCTTTTGTTGTCATTTTTTGCCATTTGAAGGTATAAAATTGTGAGCACACTTGTTAAATCTTTCACATTTCTCCTAAGCATTAGGCACCTGAAATTTTGTATTATTATTATTATTATTATTATTATTAATAATAGTATTATTATTACTACTATTACTATTATTACTTCTATTACTATTATTGTTGTTGTTGTTGATGTTTTTATTGTTAAGATTTATTATTATTGTTGTGGCTGTGGTTAGCGAGAAATCTATCTATTTATGAGAGTGTGGTGTGTAGGTTTGGAGCCTTTATTTCATTTAATCTCTGATGACATCAATTCACTGAAATCAGTCATTCCACTGCAGCTAGTTGAGTAAAAGTTAAGAGACGCCAGGTAGCGCGATCAGGTAGCGAGGTGAGGTAACACGGGCCACTCACATCATCCAGTGCAAAATAATCTAACCTTCTGAAAAATCAATTAAACCTCAGGTGTTACAAATGATCATGATCTGTCTAATGACTTGCCATTCAGAGGCAACAGCAGTTACAATGGCACTATAGAGAAGCATTGATTGGTTTATCTCCAAGAGACTCTGCGAGTGAGTTCCTCCTTGAACAAAATGCATTATCGATTGCCTTCAGATTGGGATAGATCATCACCCTGAACCCATGCTGCTCTTTTACATAAACGTGTGCCATTCCAAAGCCATTAGACGGAGATTCATAAAACAGCGCTTCCGTTTATTTTCGTCTTTCTGAGCTCTTATGGATCGACCTGTGTGCTTCTTTCTATCTCGTTTGCTCCGTCTCTCTCTCTCACTCTCTTTCCATCTGCGAATATTCATGAGAGCTATGCTGATGAGCTTATGCTGATGTGCTATGCCGATGTGCCGGGGTCACGTGGCTCCTCCTCAGCATGTTAAACGCCTGCCTCATTTGCATACACTCAGGCGTCAGTCTGCAGTCAAAGCGTCGCAACCAGCCAGGTATTAAAAGCAGCTAAAGAAACGCTCCATAGGACGGCTTAAGTTTGCTTCAAATAAATAACGCAAATAACGTAAAAATTTATAAATAAACAGGCACCCATGGTCGTCAGTACACATTGCCATGTCACATACAGTTATAGAGATAAGCACTGGAAGGTCAGCTTTTTTTCAAAGGCAGCTTTGGATTTCTGGAGCGACGCTCGACGCGGAAACATTGCAAGCCGTCAGCTTGTGTACGCAGCAAAGCCTCTGCACGAACCACAACTTTCCATATGCAAAGCAGGGGGACTGTTACACTTGCATGGTTTTGCATTTTTGAAGAATAAGGTGCAGTGGGAAGTGAAAAGTGGGAAAATAAAGCTAGATGTTCTGTAAGGGATTCGGTTAGTAGCTGATGGATCCAAAATCCAAATCAGATTAGACTGCCTTCTAATAATAATAATAATAATAATAATAATAATAATAATAATAATAATAATAATAATAATAATAAACACATATAACAATAATATTTTTCTCCTCTTCAGTTCCTTAGTTTTCACTTCTTTTGAATACTCTATGCTAGATTTTTTTTTTAAAAATGCCCCGACATAACCACGACTTCTCCGAGGACTAAGCTCATAGCAAAGAAAGTTTCCTTCCAAATATCTCTTCAGTGGTATGGAACTGATGCTGGTTTAGAAAGTCAAATGAAAGAGTTGCAGTCCGACGGTTGATGCCTCTGTGTGTGTATTTTGCTAGCAACTAGCTAGGCCGCGAACTCGGATAAGTGGCGTGTAGTTTCACTCACTATTCACTATTCAGGATACACCCTGGACGGAGTGCCAACCCATCACAGGGCTCACGCACACACGTTCATTCACTCACGCAATTATGTAAGAACAAAAAGAATTTACTTTAAATGATAACTGATAATCAGTAATTAAGTTTTTCAGTCCTACTATCTAGCTATTTTGTGTCAATTTTAAACAAATAGTAGATAGATGTTTGGTTGTTTGGTCCCTATGTATTAGATATGTTAACAGAACCTTACAAAATCAAAACAAAATAAAAAATCCCATTTTTAAATACAAGATCTGTAGAATAGCATAAATGTTGTGCATGTACAACTTGAGCCCAACGACAAAAAGAGATCATCCAAGATGGCCGACAACGTAACGTTAAAAAAATCACAAACACAATGATCAGCTACTCTGTGACTTTTGTTATTATTTTTTTAATCTACTTGGTAAACCGACAGAAACTGTTTCATTTTAACGCACGTGTTCATTTCTCAATTACGGATTTTAAAAAAGAAAAAATGTATGTCATTGTTGACCTTTTCTCTGAGGAGAGGTTTATATCTCATTTCTGAGTCTCCAGTGTCAAAATATTTTCCAGCATGGGAAAGTCTTCAGGATGTAGCAGTCTGCGGTTTCTCTGTAACACAACATTACCACAAATAGAGAGCGAAGGAAAAGAGAGTCTGGTGAGATTATTTAATTATTTCTATCTATCAGTGTGTTCTCATTGTGTTTTACTTCTTACATGATGCACTGTTTTTATTAAGAGAACAAAACCAAATTTATTGTTTCTGAATCTTATTTCAAGATTATATTATTTATTTCTTAGCTAAATGATCTTTAGCATTATGCTAGCAGCATTACTTTATAACTTAATTATACTATAATAATAACACAAGAGGTTTCAGTAGATTTCTACCCTGTACCTTGACATCATGCATTCGCACTTATACAGGAAAAACTCTTCTACATTCGCATGCTGCTTTCATGTTTGCTTCCTGCAATAAAAACTCTGCATTTTACACTAGTAGAAGTTTGTGTCTGAAATGCACGAGACGTTAAAAATTAGAAAAAAATTAAATATATAAAAAGTTAATATTTTTGCAAGATTCATGTGAGATGAAAAATGTTCATTTACACAAATATTGGTACAGGGGGTGCTAAGATTTATGCAAAAACATATTAGCAAGTGAAAACACTATTTAAAATTGTTTAAGAGAAATGTTTTAAAAAACTATTTTCTCTGGTGGTTTAAGCTAACGGTTCTTAAAAAGTGCCAATATTTCTGAACCGTACATCATATTACATTGCGTTAGCTCGATCTGTTGGATTCGGCGTCTGTGTAGCATCTAAGTGAGATCGTCCCTACAACAAGATGTAATCTGAAGGATAGCCGAGTCTGATAAGAACGCAAGCTGAAAGAGATTAGAATGACATACTGCACATTTGTTTCCGTTAGCTTGCTTGGCTAAGTGCCGCTTGGAAGTGGAAGTGTACAAGGGCTTAGGCCACGGCTCATGCATTATGCATCATGTTGTGGCATTGCATCTCGGCAACGCGGCCCACATCTCCTTAAAGTTACACGTGCTTGCGTCTCTGTCGAATAGCCGAGCTGCAGCTATCGCACGGCGTCCACACACATCTGTTTAGCATTTCAGGAAGCGCACAAAACAAGGTGTGGAGCTTATCACAGCAAGCGTTTTTATCATTTAAGAGTTTTAATGGAACATGACATTCACTTTTTCAGGTAAGTGAAGATGTAAAAGACAAGTGACAAGCAAGAGGTAGAGTTGTGTATCTTTTTTTTTTGTAGAAATAAACAACTGCAAATCTATCATTTGTTAGATAACTAATGAATTCAGACATATGATACTAATAAACCATCTAAATAATAATAAGAAGAAAAAGAAGAAGACCGAAAGACTTGTTGTCTTCTATAGTATTCAGATAAGCTTCAGTTGTGTAACGATAAATGTGGGCAAAGATACAAGCACAGCTACACAATCTACATAAAATGAAGCTTTAAAATTTATTTTCATAAAATATTTCTAAATGTAATCCTGTTTAATTAAAGAGTTTATAATAACTGGTCTGTCTATGCCTTCCTTATCAAGCAACTTGACTCTCATGAAATTCTGCGACTATCTGATTAGTTTTTCCACCATTTCCGTCCCCATAAGAACAGTATATTACACAAACATTCACCATCCTAACTTTCCATACCGATCGAGTCACGTTGAGTTTTACTGCTCTAAAGTCTAGGGATAAAAAAGAAAAGAAAAAAAAGAAAGCCACTTGGTAGAAGTACCATACAGATTATAAAACAAGTATGTGACCTTCATATTGTGCAAAGTTAAAGTAATAATGTGTGTGTGTGTGTGTGTGTGTGTGTGTGTGAGAGAGAGAGAGAGAGAGAGCAAGAAAGTAAAAAAAGAGAGGAGGAGGAGGAGGAGGAGGATAGCGCTCTTGTTCTTCTCAGTTTCATAAATGAAAGATTTATTTAGCAACATAGAAAAAAGGTCACTGTTTGAATGCAAAGCAGAGATGCATGATAGCAACATTTTTTTTGCTATTTTTTTTTCTATAAAACAAGCTCACATACATCTTCAACAAACAAGCAGTGCAGCTGATTGTTTGTCATGCATCTAGCTATTTTAGATAGCTAGCTAGCTAGCTATGTTAAGCTATAGCTAGCTGCAGCAATATTATATTGCTAACATCAACAAAACATTCACCTCACAGTAAAACACTTTGGAATCTTTAACCTCACCAGGTTCTCTTCTTTTGCTCTTAGGATCTTTCTCCAGATCAAGAAAACACTTGAAATAAAAATAGTGTTTTTTTTTATATCGGGTTATATCGGGTTAGCTTATCCTGGTTATTGCAAGATCAGTAGCTGTTTTTTTCTTAAGTGAGTCATTTTGCCATCTTTCACCTCTTGTTACATGTGTATTGTTTTGTATGACAGAAATTGTTCATTAAATTCAAATTTAGCAACTGCGTCAGAAATCTGTGACTAAAACGCTATAAAAATAAAAGCATTGAGCGTATTATATAAAGCGATTTTGATTTGTTTCTAAATGAATCAAGACACTAGTGTTGGAACTGAACAAAATGAAGATTGTGTGAAAATGTATACACTTTTGAAACAACGATACATAAAAAACTATTTAAAAAAATCCGTCATCACTCGTTCCTGCAAGTTTAACCGCATTTGCATTCAGAATCCATGCATAAGACTATATAAAAGCGTATTACTCGGGCTTCAAAATAAGAACGGAAGCTGTTCAGTCATGACGTCAAAAGTAATTTATACTTTTGTGTCGTCAGATAAACCGAATAACCCCTTGTGGTCAGTGGCATAATTACATGGATGTGTGAAAGTGTTTTTAAAAATATTTCAAATAGGTTTCTATAAGTTGTATTTTTGATAAAAAAATAAATATTCAAATTATACAAATTATACTTTAGACTGAGTTTTAATCAATACCGTACACCTATACGTGTGCATTCATGATGCTAATTCACAACTACTGTAGCTAAGCATCTTCTACCATGTCGCTAAACAAGGGTACGATTTGTACTGTGTCCTGCAATGATGGGTTAAACTGAAAAGACAAAAAAAAAGCAATAAAAAAAAGTCTGAATATTTTAATGTTTAACTTCAAGTTAAACAGAGGACAGGTCAAATGAACTGTGTATTTAATGAAAGGTTGGATATGTGAGTGTACAAAAATGTCACTGTTAGACATTAAACATTACAGTAATATGAACAGCAGGAAATAAAATTCTGATACATACTGAACTGAAAATGTATTACATCTGGCACTTTTGGAAAACAGGTCATGTAGACTACTTATACGTATATTTTACATTATGTATGTTATGTATATATATGATTTTATTTATTTCAAGAAGGTCCATATGGTTCAGTCAGAAAATGACCGGATTCTATGACTGAACCTCTGGCTTAAACTCCAGTAGTTACTGGTTCATCTGGTTAATTCTAATGTTGTGATTATGGTCTCATGTGTTCATAAGTAATGAAAGAACACATACAAGTCTGCAACTGTAGTCTAACTTCACTACTATATGCTTACAGCTGAAAGCCAGAGGTGTGTGCAGCTCGGTATATCAGTGTGCACGCCTTTAAATGACTGCGTAGGGTTAATAAGCGTTAATAAAGGCTCTGATCGCCCCTCGGAGTGACGTCTCCACGTGGGCTTTAACCGGCAATCAGCCCTCCACCACCAGCACCACCACCAGCACCAAAGCCTCAGATCACTTCACTTCCTTGTGGAATAAACATCTGATAGAAACTTGGTCAAGTGTGTGTGTGTGTGTGTGTGCGTGTGCGCAGAGTTGGAGTTTCAGCACTTGTTTTCTGGGAAGCAGTGGAATTTATATTTAAAGCGTATGCAAAAGTGAGCCAAGGTTCGCAGAGTGAAATAGACATCTGAACATCTGAAAGTGCAAGAGAGAAACCGCAAGGGAAAAAACACAAACACAAACAAAACACGTAAACACACACACACACACACACCGGTCCGGTTTACTGTGCCGCGCACGCACCAGACAACTTTCCAAAATTTAAATGGATAATAACAAAACAAACACGCGCGCGCACACACACACACGGATCGAGAGAGTCATACACACCGCGCGGGGAACTCACCTCAGTCCGGGCCTGCAGCCGCTTGTTCAGCTCATAGATCCGGTACTCGGGCTGCACGGCATACGGCGCGTGTCTCCGGTAGAAGGGCCCGAACGGAGAGGCGTAGAACGGGTCGTGAGCCGGATTGGACATGCCTGATGCCTAAAGCCTTAAAGCTGCTGCTGTTGCTGCTGTTGTTGTTCGCACAGCCACGATTCAGCATCCGCGCAGCGCACGTGGATACGCACTCCGACACGCCGCGCGCTCTCGCTCTCTCCCGGTGCTGCTACACTCCCCCCTCCTCCCCACCCCACTCCACTCCGTCCCCCTTCCCCGCCTCCCCGCCTCCGCGCGCGCTTACCGAACGCACGAGGGGAGAGGAAGAGGGGGAGGCGCGCCGCTCATTGGCCAGCTGCTGGAGGGAAGTAAGAGAAAGTCTGTGCAGCCTCCGACTCATCTAAACACCGCACCAGGGTTTGTTTCAGGGTTTTAATCACTGATTAATACAAGACACTACAAGCAGAACCTAAAAAATCGCTCGCAGATTATCTGCAAGACGGAATCTTACTGCTGACACGCAAAGGAAAGCATCAACATCTCGTTCCTACAAGGAAACATCTTGTGTTTACGAGAAAAAAACGCCTCGTTGCTACAAAAGAAAACAAAATAAGATGCTTATCTTGTAATGACATGTTTTCTCAGAATAATGAGATTACATATTGTATCGATATAACGAGATGTTATACGAGATGTAATAACAACGTGCTGTAATTATAATACTGAGATTTCTTTCTTATAATAACAAAAGGTTTTTCTTATAATAACAAGCAGTTTTCTCTTAATAACGATATTATCCATAGTAACACAGTAACGTTTTTCTCATAATAACAAGATGTTTTCTCATTATAACGAGATGTTTCCTCATAATAGTATGTTTTCATAGTAAAGATACATTTCTGATAAAAACAAGATGCTTTTCCTCGTAACGAGATGTTTTCTCATAGTAACGAGGTGTTTATTCATATAACGAGATGTTTCTCATAATAAGGAGATGTTTTCTCATAGTAACGAGATGTTTCTTCATAATAACGAGATATTTCTTCATAATAACGTTTTTCATAGGAACATGTTTCTCATTACGCTAACATTTTACTCAACTAACAAGATGCTTTTCTTATAATAATTAAAATGTTTTCTCATAAAAACATTTTTTTCATGTATTGATGAAATGATTTCTCAAAGCAACAAGATTCTTTCTTGTAATAATGCCGATGATTACTTTATCCTGACAGGCTCATGGTGGATCCAGAGAACATCTCAAGAACATTGAGAACTGCACCCCCAAACCCGTGAAGGAAACCAGAGAACCTAAAGGAAACTTGTGTGACCATTGGGAAGAACATGAGGATTGGAGTCTGGATCTGTGAAGCATCAGCTCTACCAGCTCCACCACCATGTACACAATAACTCCAGTCTTCTAACAACTACAGTTTTGTGAACTGTCAGTAAAGACAGTGAAAATAACAAGTGACTGGAATGAGGTTCCTCTCCAGACCTTCTGAGGTCCTTGTGAGACCACTGAGACTCTTCTAAAAGAGAAGGCTTCTCGGATGTAACAGGAAGCATTTAAGGTGGTGTAGATATGTTGTTAGGATGCTCTCTGGTCAGCTTCTGCTTGAGCTCTCTCGGCTCTATATAATTATATATCATTCGATTGGGAACATTTAAAAAAGCAGTGTCCACAATTTATGTAGTGTATTTTCCAAAACGTTTAACTCTTTGTTTTTTTATCACTTCACCTCACCCTGTGACACTATTACAATTGACAGGTCATAGCTGAATGGGTTAACACTTATCTCTTCACCATCCATGACAATAGGATGAATTTAACCAATTTTCAACCCATTCACACAAGATCAGCATTTTTAATTAATACGATAAGACATCTATTTCGGTTTTAACCTCCTCAGATTAAATGAAAGTTGGACTTCCAAATGCCCCAGGCCTAGAGATAGTTAATTATAAAAGTTAACGAAAAAATCTATTAATATACCCGTAATTAAAAATTGCATTATTTAATATCTTGAAAACCTTTCCAATCGGCATTTCTAAAAAAGATTGGCTTGTTTGCCAAAAGCAAGTTTTTCAGTGGGTGTGTTTTCTTCTACACAGTTTCCTCTACAGGGGGAAAAAATATCTTGACTTTCCTCCGGCTAAGATTGAGCTCTGCTGCAGAGGAGAAGGAGAGAGAGGGAGAGACTGGCTAGGGCCTGGCTTTTAATTGGGATTGTCTGAGTGTGTGTGTGTGTGTGTGTGTGTGTGTGTGTGTGTGTGTGTGTGGAGGGGGAGATAGGCATGCCGAGGTGCGAGAGGGGAAAATCGAAATGGGTCAGGACGCACATAGACACTTCTCTGCCAGGCTCCCTGCTGTTACTATGGTAACCCACCGTGGTGCGCTGTGCACGCCGGCGCCTCGGCAGGTTTGAACCCAAACACACACACACACACATACACACACACACGCTTGACTTTGCACAGACATTTACATACACTGGCAGGAATCTTGGTGCATTCGGACTGATAAACTGGTACATCCTGTTCTAGAAATGTCTTCTGATTGACTTCACCTTATTTTTATTTATTTTTAACGAGTTATGTTTTAGGTGGATTCTATCGGACAGTCCAAACTTTCCGTCCATAACTCCATTCCATTTCAACATTACATACCCTTTCCTTTATTTTTTCTTTTTTCTTTTTTGATTTACTACAAAATATTTCATTGTGCTATAAGGTGAATGAATGCAAAATAACCCAGATTTAAGAGGTGAATCTAAAGGTAGCTTTTTATTATTAGCATGTTGAATATAGTAGTCACAACAAAGACAGATAAAAGTCAATTGTGACAAACTGAAGATGATTTTGATTTTTAACCCATTGTAGAGGAAATGGAGTGTCGAAGCAGATGTTAATTTCACCAGCTCCAAGACCGCAGTTCCATTCTGAGTTACTCAGGTTGCTGTCTGTGGAGTTTCACATGTTCTCCGTTTGTCTATGTAGGTTTTCTTTGGGTTCTCTGGTTTTCTCTCATTTCCACCAACACATACATTCAGATCTGTGCCGTGATACATTCCTTGGACTTCATGGCTTGGTTTGTTCTCTGACATGCACTGTTAGCTGTGGGACCTTATATAGATATATATTCAAATCAAGTTGTAGAAACATCTCAAGGATGATCAGTGGAAGCAGGAAGCACCTGAGCTCAATTTTGAGTGTCATGACAACAGGCTGTATATACTTATGTACATATGAATGCATTTTATTTGACCAACAACACTTTATTGTATTTCACACTGAAATCTCCGAGTATCATCTTATATCAAAACCTACCCAATGTCTTGTTCTTCCTTTTAACAAGATTAAGCTGTCTTCTTTTATTACCTAAAATAGAAACATTTCATTTTCAAACATATAGTGTACATAGCTAAAATCACTCATCTCACTCATTTTCTACCGCTTATCTGAACTACCTCGGGTCACGGGGAGCCTGTGCCTATCTCAGGCATCATTGGGCATCAAGGCAGGATACACCCTGGACGGAGTGCCAACCCATTGCAGGGCACACACACACACTCTCATTCACTCACCCACTACAGACAATTTTCCAGAGATGCCAATCAACCTACCATGCATGTCTTTGGACCGGGGGAGGAAACCGGAGTACCCGGAGGAAACCCCCGAGGCACGGGGAGAACATGCAAACTCCACACACACAAGGTGGAGGCGGGAATCGAACCCCCAACCCTGGAGGTGTGAGGCGAACGTGCTAACCACTAAGCCACCGTGCCCCCCTAGCTAAAATCATATAAATTAAATAATTTATAAGTGCAACAGAAAATTGTTCAGATTCTCCTAATCCA